>NC_138747.1:30108941-30304017 GCF_965113295.1 Leuciscus leuciscus | reverse complement strand
CTTCCCTCCTCTCCTCTTCTCTTCTCTTCTCTTCTCTTCTCTTCTCTTCTCTCCTCTCCTCTCCTCTCCTCTCCTCCTCTCCTCTTCTCTTCTCTTCTCTTCTCTTCTCTTCTCTCCTCTCCTCTCCTCTCCTCTCCTCTCCCCTCCTCTCCTCTCCTCCTCTCCTCTCCTCTCCTCTCCTCTCTTCTCTTCTCTTCTCCTCTCCTCTCCTCTCCTCTCCTCTTCTCTTCTCTTCTCCTCTCCTCTCCTCTTCTCTTCTCTTCTCTTCTCCTCTCCTCTTCTCTCCTCTCCTCTTCTCTCCTCGATCAGTCAGATCCACCACAGTCCAACATCGCTCACGATTGCTTTGATTTGTGTGAACTGTTTGAGTATGAATTTACTGCATACGTTCTGCTCTTCAGAAGCTACATGTTTCCCACAAGATAAAATATTAACAGTTTACAACAATCATTTATTTTACATACTTTTGGTTCTTGTGCTTCCTGAGCATCGGTGCACCGTTAGGAGGAGCTCAGATGTGCAGAAGAAGATGCTTGAAAATTAAATAATTTGCAGCATTTGTCTTAAGAACGGTGAGCAGCTTTTCTGATGGAAGCTTGTTTCTGCCACGGAATAAAAAAAAGGGTAATTGCGGCTTTTTAAATCACAACTCTGAGTACATGTTCACAAAAGCAGTAATACACAAAAGAAGCCGGACGCTGATGCAAACTAGGCTGTCACTTCTGAAACCCACTGTGTAATAAAACTGTTTGGTGCGTTTAGAGGACATAAATTCTTATTAGTGCGTATGTTTCATGTTTCCAGCTGTTTAAAAGCATCTGTACTCCTCTGAAATCAATGTGACACTCTAAAGTCCCATGTTGCCACTTCATAACGTCCGTTATTGAGTTGAATGGCCTCTCAATCCGATTTGGCAGCAATAAACTTGCCTAATGATTTTAAATGTCACATTTTCAATGTAAATAACCCCACACAAATTCTGATTATTATGCTGTGTTAGAAGAGAATCAAGGGAATTGTCAGGAATCAATAGTCTGTGGTCTAATCTGCCTAATCTAACTCAAGCTTTACGATGGGGAAAGTCACAGGATTCACACTTTGGTTTTCTGAAAAAAGGTTCACTTTTTGTATTTTGTCACAGTCTGATATTGTTTGCACTTTTGTCTTGAAATGTTACATTTACATGAGCAAAAACAAGGAACCTAGCCTGCAATGGAATCAGCAGTCACCACGATCCACATGACAATAAATCTGTCCAAAAATAGTTTAAAAGAGACAGCAGAAGCAATCAGTGTGTCAAGCGTGAGAAATAGACAAAAACGAGTCTAATGTTCAGCCGTGATTCGTTATGCAAGACATTATTCTTGGCTATTGTTAGGCCTACTGCTTTTCATGTGAGAGTTGTGTACGTGTAAATACTAATTATACAAATAACTAATTATAAAATCAATATTATTTCTGTATGTTTAAAAAATATTTTTTATGCATGGATTCTCGTTTTATTAAGAGCTCTGTTTCTTTCCCTTTTTGCCAGCAGACTGTCCTCGTTTGTTTTAAGCTGCTTCATGTCAAAGTTTCTCGTTAGCCTATATAACATATGCTATAACAAACACGCATGGGTAAGTGACGTGTGTAGGCCTATGCAGTTTGGAATAACAATGGAATAACAATAAATTAAATTTACTTTTTTTTTTTACTTTTTGCATTGTGTTTTAGGGTTAACAAAAATGTCCGTAGAATTACTGGGTAGGCTAATGTCTGGGTAATGAGCTGCCAGTACTTTATCTGCTATTTCAAAGATTTATTTTTTACAGACTACTGTGTATACAGTGTGGTTTTGTAATACTTATTTCACTCACTGAAATGCAAATCAATTTATAACCTTTATATAATGTGTTTGTTTTTTTTTCTGGATTTTTTTGGTTGATATTCTGTCTCTATCCGTTAAAATAAACCTACCATGAAAATGATAGACCCTTCATTTCTTTGCAAGTGGGCGAACTTAGAAAGTCAGCAGGGGATCAAATAATTATTTCCCACACTGTATAATCAGATTACCATAGTGAATAAGTGTAGCCAAGACGAAAACACGTTTTAAAAGAAGGATTGTGTATTTACTCATTATTTAAATTAAGTTGGTTTAAAAAATAAATAAATAAAAACTTACACAGTGTACCTTTAAATTCATCCTTATTTTCATGTGTTGCTGTTTGGTTTTGTTCCTTGTATGACAGTTGTATGCAGTTTGGTTAGCCAACAATTTAACTTGAGCATGAAAGCTATAATGTAAAAGATGGAAACTAGAGGTGCAACATGAGCATTATGAACAGAAATCATGATCACCGTGAGATTTATAAAGAGTGAGTAGAAGTTCAAGCTCAACAGCGTCACTTTGTGGTTGACTGCAAAACTTTTTATTAGTAGGTTAAACGTAAGCCAAACTGACTTCACTAATTAAAAACAAGGACGAGAAAAAGAACAGTCATCTCATTTATAATAACTAATTCAATTGCATTACACTGCCATAAAGCCAATGGATATGAGTAATTATAATGCAATTAATATTAAATTAGAAATATATAATGATGATGCATTACATTTACAACAAGATTTACATTGGGATTTAAAAAAAAATACCCATTTAATTATATTAACAACGTACTCACACACACACACACACACACACACACACACACACACACACACACACACACACACACACACACACACACACACACACACACACACACACACACACACACACACACACACACACACACACACACACACACAGTGGATTACAGTAACCTCAAACAATTAGGATGAATTAGAAACCCAACAAAGTTCATATTGTTATTCCAATTGTACAAAGTTTAATCAAATATTATGCAACATATGATGCATGTGCAGCTGTAGATATATAACTCTATATAACTCTTGTTCTGAGTCAGTTGGTAAGTTAAGCATAAAATAATTGTGTTGTTTTCGTCTGCAGCTATAGGGAAAAATAGCCTATATATTTATTTATCGCTAAAATTCTATTTAGCTAATGCATGGCACCATATGTTTCAGTTTGTTGGTTGATATTAAAGATTTCAGGATAGAGGTAGTTCATGTAAAGCAGTGGCTCCTCATCAGCTTTCTCTTAAAGTCATGAAGCTTCTCTCATGACTTTGGTGCTAAAAATAATCCTGTTAAAAACGGTAAACTACTGGCAGCTGTGGTTGTCGGCATCATACCGTAAAAATACAGTGTGTTTTTAACAGCTAAAATTAACAGCTAAATACCGTTTTCTCAGCTACAGTATAAAACTGTAATTTAACAGCATATAGCTGTTTAAACATTAACAGTAACACACCGTATTTTTACGGTATGATGCTGGCAACCACAGATGCCAATAGTTTACCGTTTTTTTTTTACAGGATTATTTTTTACAGTGTACTGTCTGCTGACCAGAAGAGGCACATCATGAAGTTCTGGCCCGCTGACCGACCTCATCTGATCATCAGAGTCACATGGGCAGTTGTGGCCTAAACAAACATATCAAATACAATGATTATTTTCACATTTCTTTTGTTTTCCCTCATTTTCAAGATCTTCATGCAGCATCTAAAATCATCCTTGACCAGAAAAGATTGTTATTGTCATCTAGTCAATTATCTTAGAACAGAATACGATAGAATTTCACGATAGAATATACATACAGTAAATAAACAAATATAACCTGTAGATAACCATATTCAATATAATAAATATGTAAGAAGCTACTTGAGCAAAAAATGGTTCAGTTCTATGCCGAGTTAATGCCATGTGTTCTTGTGAACTCATTTGATTATATATATATATATATATATAATCATGTACAATTGTTAATAATATTTATTCTGTATTATTACTGTTCCTTTCAACTACATGGCAATAGTTTTATTCTACTTTATCAGAGAAAAATTCTTTCAATTTACTGCAACTTTACATGTTCAATTTTGACGTTATATTTAATAGCGTCAAAACGGATCAGGGATTCCCTTCCTATCACACTAAAATAAACATACCAAGACAACATAGAAGTGCATTTAATTGAAAAAGGGGGGATCCTATTGTTAGGGATTTGGTTCTGCTCCTGTGTGCCTGAATTCGGTGTCATTGTTGGTTTCAGTAGTTGTAAATTAATGAACACCTGTTCCCTGTTCTGTTGAATATCCTCCAGTTCATTCAGCTCTTTGTCTGGTATTGTCTGTTTTAACATGGTTGCATTCTATGAGTTTCTCCTTGAAGTATTATTAAATATGGTTTGTTTCTCTGAAATGTACAAACAAGAGTTCAATAATACCAGAACATTTACATTCATGTGAATGCAAACTCACATAAATGCAAGAAATATCCACAGCGTCACAGAAGGGCCTGCGTGAGTGTGGCGTTGGTAAAAGACAGGGCATTCAAAGCCCTTGTACAGTTTTAATCTTAGACTGCTTGCATATGCAGAAGTGCATTAAAACTGATAACTGTGTCTGCTATATTCTTATTATGAACACACACATTAACAGTGGACTTTACAATAATATGCATACTGTGCACTTGCCATGTCACATATACCCACAAACATTCACAAAAGCATCATAAAATCAGAGATTAATAGAGGACTAAGTAGAAAGTTAGTACTTTAATCCACCAAATTCAATTCAGCACATACCAGACGACTGAACGGCCCATAAATAATCTTCCACATGCAGTGACAGGAGGTTCATTTTGACCAGTATCTCTTACATGAACTCTGGGACCTGTACATCATTATTTATATCCACAGAGTGCACCATGAGGCAATGACAACACATCTCAAAGAGGCAATGCATGGTGTGTTTCTGTAGTCATAAATGTGCAAATCTCTGGCGCCACCGCGTTGAGATAACGATGTGTGATTTTAGTGTTTTGCCTCCAATAAAATTGCTATTATGTAGGCTATTTTCAGAAGCGTTAACAAAATGTAGATCATTTTTGCTTCTTTACTTTTCGAAAACAAGTGCAAGTAGACTGCCATTGGAAAGATTTTAAAAGAACAATCCACAATGTCATCAATGGAGATATTTCTTAGTCACTCTCTTTGTAATGATTTGCTGTGTCGAACCTCAGCTAATTATTCATTTTAAAACAATATCTTTATTAGTAGCCTTAGCCTATACCTCTTAGTTACTGTAACTGTAGCCGAATTATTATTGTATCAATCGCATGAAACACAGCGCATATGATATGCCAATTCATCTGGGGATTTTAAATCACATTTAATCTCAGACTTTACCTGACATGAATTCACCTCTTGAAGATGTTTCTGCATGTTTCCCTCTTCCCTCATTGTCCTGCCACACCCCCCAATACAATATTCATTGTAGATGGTCGCAGCGCAGCCTTTTTTATTTAAATTCTAGATTATTTTCTAATAATTATCAGATATATTTAGTATAGGCTAAATTAGAATCGCATTGACTGTAGGGCATCTGGTATAGCCAACAAGGAACATTTTTATGACTGTAAATGAGTCGATGAGAATTAATAATTGTGTTGCATTAGCCTACCAGTTGACATAGGCTAATAGTCTGATGGTGTGTTCAAGTCCTCCAGGGAAGTTCGCATTTACGAGATGGGACGTCGTGTTTACGACATATTGCGGAAAGTCACTTTCGTGACTTTACATAATTAATTAGGCTACACTTAAATGTAGAAATGTTTTTAAACTCTACTTCTAGAAATTGAAGAACAAAGAATGTGCAGGAGTGTTTAGCTTTTTGTTTTTAATTAATTTAAGAAGCCACTGTAAACTTTATCGTTAGGTAGGCTACACACATTATTTATAACTAGCTTATTTTGTTGTTATAAAAGCCAACAATATCACTGCTAAATACCTCTAGTAGCATATTATAGTATTCCGCCATATGTTTCTCACTGACACGCCCCCAACTCGTGGCTCAAATAGAATCCCGAGTTTCCCACTTGTATTTACGGCTTTGTGGTGGCGTTGTGCTGCGTTCACGCCATGTCTTAATAGGCTTGTTTGAAATGAGCAAGATCTGCGCAGAACCGATCACCGGTGATCAGCGCGAGATGCATGCCGGTTAGAAATGTGTCCGAGTGCGGTCCGCCTTGCTCTGATGTCATGCTGACGTATGCCAAAAATCTCTCGCGAGCGCAAGGCGCACGTGTCGGATTCTGCAGTCGAGCGCAGTTGCTCTCCACCGACTGCGCTGATCAAAAGCACGATGGGAAACGACTTGCTGACGACACAGCTTAATGTTCATTGGTTTAAACAACCGTGATGCATTGTTCTCTTTTAAAATGTTTGATTTTAAAACTCTGATATCATGTTTTATGTGTATATGTTATGTGTGAATATTCCCAAACTATCTGACAGTGC
Organism: Leuciscus leuciscus; assembly: GCF_965113295.1. Taxonomy (NCBI): domain Eukaryota; kingdom Metazoa; phylum Chordata; class Actinopteri; order Cypriniformes; family Leuciscidae; genus Leuciscus; species Leuciscus leuciscus. The sequence goes on along the minus strand of NC_138747.1, from coordinate 30,297,614 downwards.
GATCTCTTTGGGTTATGCAATTTAATTTTTATAAAAAAATAAAATAAATAAAAACACGTGTCTGTAGGCCTATTAAAGAAAAAATGATTGATAAACATGTATTTGGAATGGAATTAAATAAGAAGTACTTTGGGTGTCTTGTTCAATTTATTTATTTTCATATAAAAGCAACATAACTTGAATTACATCCAGTTTATTAGCAACACTGTGCACGAGCGTCAATCCCGCGATATCCATCTTTGATCTCACAGGTGTCAGATCCACTACGAGAAGAGAGAACTGTCCGGCTTGCTTGCGCTTTTTTCACTCCTCCTCTCACTGCAGCCGCCTACTCTCGACTACATTTCAGGCGAGGCAAGGCGCATCTCAAACAAGCCTAATTACTGTAAATAAAGCACATTTCCAATCGCTATCGCGGTACTTTGATGTCATACACCTCTTCAAGTCGAACACACCTTAAATCCGCAGTGGTCAGGTGGTATAGTTGTAGCTCATAAAATTAAGAGTTTTTTATACGTTGTAGCCTACAAGTTCTACTAGCAACTGAAGGTTCAGAATGACGTGAACACACCTTTATGTAAATACTGTCTAACCGGGATGAATTGACGCAGCAAAAAGACAAATTGCCACATTAAGAAATGATGTATTACTGTATGCAGGGCCGTTTTTAGAGTGGTGCAACTGGGAATTGATAAAAAACCTTACATAGACTACTGATATCTTACATATCTACCTCTACCAAACTTTGCTTGTAGCTTTGGAAATTTCTAATTGGATTTAAGTTATTGATATACATGGCAAAATAACCATGGTTGAAACTAAATAATGAAGACCCAATCTAACATAACTAAGCTACTCTACAATTGCCAAAAATAAACATTTTAGAGAAAAGTGCTGAGTCGAATAAAGCTGGTCTGTTATTCAGTTACATTGTTGTTTAATGTGGTCAGGTCTGTAATTCCCAGATGAGGAATCAGGTTTAGTTTCAGCCTCATGTAAGAGCATGTGGAGGGCTAGACAGAAACACAAACCATAGGGAAAAACATAGAGGAATGAAAAATTCATTCGTCCCGCTGAAAATGTGTCTGTCCAGGCGGCTGTTTTGCCCCATCTAGATTTGGTCTAATTTCCCACCCAACAGGGCAGAAGAAATAGAAAAGGCTTTGTCAAAACTCGAGGCCTCTAGCCAGACCACCATGATGGCATTCTTGAGTTAATGACCCAGAGAATATTCTTCTCTACTTCCACCTCTCATGGTACGGAGAAGCTTATACCATGTGTAGCCTAACATACATTACTCTATCTGAATTCATAAAGCTTCTGCCAAATTCTGTGATGCATTAACAAATCTGAACATTTGATTAAAACAAACATGTCTAAGATTGTGCTTTATTTTTCAGTATGCACTTACCAGAGAAATTAACAAGTAATATAAATGTAATTATTCAATTTTTTATAACATGGCAAGTAAAATTGGTTTCTTAATATTCAGGTCTACATGCATAAAACTAAAACAGTTGGCCATGAAAGCTTCCCGAACATGGCCGAGGTTTTAAATGCTTCAGAGTAAGTTGTGCCAGTGATTTAACCAATGAAGTTGAGCACTGAATTCAAATGCAGGAAATACTATTAAATTGGTCTCATTTTGAATTTCTTTCAAGATTCTGTTTGATTTGAAACATTATACATTTCGAATAATGAAAAATTATCTATTGTTCACATTTCAGGGACAACTCAGTACTTTTGTGGTTAAGTGCACTAAAGTGCATTGAAAGTGCATGTAATAAAAAATAAAGTGCAACGGCCTATGGTATGCTTTTAATCTCAGTTGACATGCAAACATATACTGAAACATTTATTATACTGCATTAATAAATTCAACATTCCACGCCGTAATGTTAACTTTTATTAAAAGACATTAAAAAATGGTACAATTTAAAGTAACAATTAAAAAACAATTTTTCTAACGCTGTCCTGCAGCTATTGTTTGGTTCCATGATTTGAGAACCTGAAGGGGGAAAAGAAGAGAAAAACTTGTCAAAAGTGCCAAAAACACAAATTGTAATGCTTAAACTAAAGTATTTACTTGTTGTTGCCTGGCATTAAACATTCTTATGCATATAAAACCTGTGACATACTGTGACAAAGGAAAATTCCCCACACAGAATGTATTAATTTGTTTAAAATAAGACACTTTGATAGCTTACCGTTTCAAATATTCTGTCCATCTGCAAACGTGGGTAAAACAGCAGTTTCACAATAGGAATGAATGTTAAAATGTTTGTGAAGTTGCTGTTTGCGACACTCTTTAACTAACCTAGAGGGGATAAGACAAGAATAATTTGAAAAACCACTTTAGATAACGAACCAAACGATGATAAATCTAATGAAATGAACTCACCTTCAAGATCACCGGCCATTTGCATTTGCTGTAACTGTGTCACAGGTATAAAATCCACCAGTTTATATCCCTGGAAAAAGAAGGAATCGACTTAAAACCCAAACAAGGAGACAAACAAAAAGACATGTAGCCAAGCACAGACTGAAGATCATAAGTGTCTCATGCACCACTGACACAAAAGACTACTTTTAGAACATAAAATTTAGATACCGAACCTTACTTAAGACACAGTTGAAAATGTGGTCACTGTGACAGTTCGGCAGTCATGTTTTCACCACAACCACGAAAACAACCAAGCAACAAAATCTTTACACTGTTACCTCATTTTGATGAGCACAAATCATTCACATGAAAGAAAACTAAAATTCTCCTCTTACCTACCAGTCTGGCATGTTAAACACCTTACTTTGGTAGCTGTTTCTCGCTAGTCTTACAACAGCAATCATCTGTTCTCAATAAGACTTGCTGGCGATCCCAATAAGCTAGCCTCTCAGCTGGCTCATCCCAACGGCTAGCCTCTCTTCGATGAAGCGCTTCTCAACAGTCTCTTCTCTTTGGCTAGACTTTAAGCTGGCTCCTTCCTCCTTTGCTGGCACTTCTGACCGTTTACGTGCGAGATTGCTTTCGGGTGGCAATTCAGAGTTGCTAAAAAAATCCTCTTACGGATTTCATTCACCACAGGATCTCGTACGAAGAATAGTTTGTCCAAAAGGATGAACTACGTGCTACCCATATGTTGCACAATACAAAAAGACTAGAACGTGTGCTAGGCCCAATTATAAAAGTAAAATGAGCAAGCTGATTAAGCTATATTTGTTAATGTACGCAATCTGATTACTGCTATTTCACATGGAAGTTGAAACGAAACCAGCATTATATTAATTAGTCAGCAAGCAAGGCTTATAGTTTTCAATGTGACTTAAAGGGTAAAGCTACAAAACACTGAAATACCCAACGGCATCAGAATACGCTGTGGGTCCGTTGCGTGAAACACAATCATGCAACTGGGCGAGTACTGAAGAACATCATTTACCAAATCAAAACACTGACGAATGCAATTAAATAAAAAAACTGGAGCGGTTTATTTAATCTTGATTGGTGACTGTTTACATTTTAAAAAAAGAAGAAAAAAAAAAGAAAAGCAAAAGACAGACACCCTACGGGTTCAAGAGAAAAGCCAACACAACATTAAACCCTGCATAAAACCTCATTGGAATGCTTTGCACTTCATAGACCAAAAAAAATTAAAAATAATAGGGAAAACTACAAACTAGTAAGTGTCTTCAAGGACAAGAGTACTTTTGAAACGGTCCTTTTTTTCTTCTTTTTTTTTTTTTTTCTTTTACACTTTCAAGACCCCCAACCCACATGATTTTCCTCCCCTATTGAACACGTTCTCTTCGCGTGGCAGACGTTAATATCGCCACCACGCTGCTTGGCTGGGCAGATCTAGGTGTAAACCTGCTTGCTTCTCTCCTTTCCCTGTCATCTCTCTCTGGCTCTCCTCTAAGTACTGTGGCCTGTTGGACAATACGGAACATAAATTCAGTTACACTTTGCAACCTTGCTTTGTCTTTATCAAGAGCTGAACTGGAGGGGAATGAGTAGTAGTAGCACAGAAGCAAACCTTCAGGTCAGCTAAGACTGCATTGTTAGGACAATCAGGATGAGTTTGCATGTGCTGCAGCCAGAAGGTTTGGAGAGCAACTCAAAAATCAACATTCGTCTTGTGATACTGGATCTTAGCTTAACAAGATTTGAAGGTTTGCTGCTGGATCCCCTGCACTGAAAACTCAATGGTTTTACTCATTTACCGACCAATTGAAGAGTGATTAGGGGCTAACATTTGCATAGGTTACGCATCTTATGAGATGTTTGGACATGGATGAGCTAACACAAACTAATGGCAAACTTCAGAGCCCTTTTTGCATAAGCGGGGCAATTCTTACCCTGGAATTTAAAACCTTCGCCCGCCAGAGCTGCCTCCATAACCACCACTGGAGCCTCCTCCATAACCACCTATGAAAAGAAGCATGATCGAGCTATGACAAAATTTCAGTCATAATAGTTCCATAATTGCTGCTTTTGATAAAAGTCCACACCACAGCTGTAACGATAACGGCATAGAGGAGCGGAATATCGTGGGAATCACTTTCAGAACGATTTTTATCCTGCTAATGACCAATAAAAACACTGACAGCCAATCAGAATCCATCCTGCTGTAAAGAGCTCGAACAAACGAAAAATCAGAACGATATCGTCCGCTGGTGTGGACACTAATTTAGTTACAGTTCTTGGTTTGAACGGGCCTTTACACCGTGTCCTAACCATATGCAACACGTGATAAAAGGTATCTTTATTTTAATCAGACTTTTGTCCCAACTAGCTGCAACGGCAATATGCAAAGAGCAACAGGCGATTCTCTTTTAGAAATGGTTTGTATTTCTGCGACGTCCCTGCTGGAACAACAACATACAAAGTATGACAATGATAATCTCAGGCACTGATTAATTCTTTAAACATTAAGTGACTATCATTTTGTGTGACCTTTATAGCCACACTCAAAGCGACAATGGATAATTTGACCCAGATATTGAAAATAAATTTAAGGAAACAAGAATGTTTAAACAAAAAAAAGTGTATTCTATGACAAAGATTGTTTCAGTCGATCAGTATGTATTTTTAATAATGCGAAAAAGGTGAAACATTTATGAATTTGTCTGTATGCGAGTGCAGTGCGTTTGCAGAAAGAGCTCCGCCCACACGCTCTTCTGATTGGCTGTGATTTATGACTGTCATGTCCTGTAGATGCGTCACATCTGGTGTAGACAGACAAATTGCTTGTTGCTGGAATTTTATCGCATCTAGTTAAGACACGGAGTTAGAGCAACAGTTTGAATTGAAATATAATGTAATGTAATAATACCATGCACAACACTGCAATCTTCACTCACCACCATACGGGCCGCCGCCGCCGCCGCCACCACCGCTCCTTCCACCACCACCACCACCGTAGTTTCCCCCCTTCATCGGGCCGTAGTTAGAGGAAGATTGGTTGTTGTAGTTGCCAAAGTCATTATAGTCACTGCCGCCTCCACCTCCAAAGTTACCTGTGAAAATTCAGTGATCTTATGAAATCTTATTTGCTACAGAAGCAGCAGGGTACTATATATATATATATATATATATATATATTTTTACAGTGTGTACTTAATATTAACATTTTATGACTTACTGGTGCTCTTCGCCTTTCAGTCAAAAGTGACAGATTTTTTTTTTTTTTTTTTTTAAATGAATGTACTACATTCTAGTTCAATAAGTATTTTTAATTTTATATATCTTGTACTTTTAGAAGATTTGATGGTACTAAATTAATTACTAAAAGTATTGACTTTTTGAGCATAGAGCTGAAATTTTTTTTTTTCAACTTATGCTGGGTACACACCAAAAGATTTTTTACATCTTATAAGATTTTAAAAATGTGACAGACCACAAACATGAGGACAAAAAATCCTAGATTTAAGCGTTTTGCTCCTATAGTGTGTGGTGTGCCATGATGTGACAAAGACAGCACACCACACACAAACAGATTTTCAACCAGAGTCTCGACTATGAACACAGGAAATCTCGCAAAATATCGTGAGACTTCAGAATAAGCATGACGGACGATATGCAGGAAGAAATTGCGATAGTGTTTGGAATGATTTTCACAGAAAATTCACGTGAAAAAACCATTGTACCTACCATTATATATAACCTTTTATACAGAAATATATTCATTCTTTATTGTCTTTATTTATTCTTTATTGGATTTATTGTCTCTTTAGAAAAAGTTATTTAATCCCTCTAGTCTATAGAACCTCACTGAACCCTTAACCCTCAGCTTTTTTTTCTTTTTTTTTTCTGATTTTAAGAATTATACAATTACAGTCAGGGGGGTACAAAGAGTAAAGCCGATAAACAAACATAAAAAGACATATACATAAACAGTGACAAACTTAAAAGTTAAAAAAAAAATTGAAAATGTTTACAGATTGAAACGCACTTTGCAGCTTTCTTATTTTTCAAACCCAATATTGTGTTTAGGTATTGTAAAATTTCTGCTCTTAAAATGAAAAACAAAGGCTTGTTTCCTCGAAATTTACACTTATGAATACTAAATCTTAACATTAAGCTTCCTGCAAGTGTGCGTGTGTGTGTGAGAATGACCGTGTCTTCCATCATCTCGCTTTCTGATTGGATATTGTTTCGTTTCACGTGATAATCTCCAGAGCGTGCACGTGTTTGTCCTCGGAGTTCCCCCCACACATCAGGATTTCTGATCGTAAATATTAAACATGTTTAATATTTCCGATTCGCGATCGGAGCGGCTCCGACGTTCTTCCGAGCAGGTTCGGACACTCTTAACACACCTCACACCAAGGGAAAATCTGATAAAATAATCTGTTAAACCATCAAGATAATCGGGACATAGCTAGGATTGTCGGAAGGGGAGAAATCGGCCCAAAATCAGCCCGATTATCTTTTGGTGTGTACCCAGCATTAAACTGTCATAAATCTTGAATGCTTTAGAGATCAGACTTAAGTTTGATCTTTTTAAAGATGACACTTGGCAGATTATTGCTGAAGTGAAAAAAAAAGTGGTAAAAAAAGGATAACATTTTTACGTTTATTGTTATGAAAAAATTCACAAAAATAAAATGTTCTATTTTAATATGAAATATATATTTTCAAAAACAGGTTTTACTCTAAAACTGCAAGAAAAATCAAAGCCATAAATCTAAAGTTGTGGTCCAAATTTTAAGTTTGATATCTCCAAAAATTAGCTTTCAGTAAGATTGTTTGGCTGCAGTACCAAAAGTTTTCACTAGATGGAATTTGTCTCAATGCGCAAATTTTTGACCCATGATGAGCACAAGTGTGACTTTCTTTCAGGACCATTTAAACTTTTCGAATCTTTTCCATGATTTTTTTTTTGTGTGTTCACACATAGCAAGTGCCAAAACTATGGAAGCTTGTTTCCGCCACAGAATAAAACATTTTAAAAGATAATTGCGACTTTTTATCTCACAATTGCGAGTTTACATCTCACAATTCTGACTTTATTTCTCAGAATTGTGAGATATAAAGTCAGAATTGCGAGATATAAACTCGCAATTGCGTGTTATAAAGTTAGAATTCTGACTTTTTTTTTCGCAATTGCGACTTTATATCACGCAATTCTGACTTTATAACACGCAATTGCGAGTTTATATCTCGCAATTCTGACATCTTTTCTCAGAATTGAGATATAAACTCACAATTGTGAGATATAAAGTCTAATTCCAAGGGGGGAAAAAACGGGATTTTTTTTTTTTACCTCAGAATAGTTTATATCTCACAATTCTGACTTTATATCTCACAATTCTAACTTTATATCTCACAATTCTGACTTTTTTTCTCAGAATTCTGACTTTATATGTTGCAATTGCGACTTTATTTCTCAGAATTGCGACTTTATATCTCACAATTGCGACTTCATATCTCGCAATTCTGAGAAAAAAATGTCACAATTCTGACTTGATATATCGCAATTGTGAGAAAAAAAGTCAGAATTGTGAGATAAAAAGTCGCAATTATTATTATTTATTTATTATTCAGTGGCGGAAACAAGCTTCCATACAAAACCTTTACAAAGTACAAAAAAAAAAAAAAGTTAAACTTTACGAAGAGCACCAGATGGTTAAAACAAAGAGTTTCCAAGTAAACCAAAGAAAACATAAATGGGAACGTGATTAAGTGCTAACAAGATAACTGACCTCCACCAAAGTTGCCGCCTCCACCACCATTGTTGTAGTTATCATAGCCGCCGCCGCCACCGTATCCTCCACCTTGGTTTCCATAACCGCCTCCACCACCACCACCGCCTCCATAACCACGGTTTCCACCACCATAATTCGGCCCGCCTCCACCATAGCCGCCTGATAAACAGAAGGGAGATATAAATGATACATTATTATGGAAACACTGTTTAACAGTCAAGTGTAATGAGAATCACATGTTTTAAAGCCTATTGATTTACCATTCCCTCCATAGCCATTATATCCACCATCATTTCCACCGTAACCACCTCCTCCTCCTCTTCCTCCTCCACCTCCACCACCACCTCCTCCTCCTCCATATCCACCTACAAATTAAAAACATCTCAAAATTAAAAACTCAAAACCAACGTAGACCAGTAGTTCTCATGCAGGTGGGTCAGAGTACCATCGGATTTGTCCTTACAACACGAATAACCTTTTCCAATTATTCCATGAAATATGCATTTTCAAAACGTTAAATGAAGGACTAATTGGGGTTGTCGCGATAACCGCAATATTGTAAAACCGTGATACTGACAAGCCAAGTGCAGAGGAATGCAAGCAAACCGTGATGTTCACGTTTTTTTTTTTTTTTTTCATAAAGCGATGCCCTTGTTTTACACTTAATGCATGTGTATTGAATGCAATGCAGAAGTGCCGTTCACCCTGTTGATGAACCACTGAAACGATTTTGGAAACATTATTTTAAGGTACAAAAGAATCTTTGGTGTTGCTTTAAACAAAGGGCATAACACTACCTGATGTAACGTTGGTAATATTTTTGGAAGATGAGCATGTCACAGTTTAGCAAAATTAATGCACGCTTCCTCCTGAAGTGACTTGCGATGCGCCTTCGCCATTTGTAGTGCATTAAAACATTATTTTCCAGCATCCGCGTTTTATTCACGAAATGTATAGTTTGCCTAAAGTGGTGTATACATGAATATCAGTCACGTGACCTCTTACGTCATCCGCTCTTTTTCCAGTTGACTGCCGCCATCTTGAGTACCTACCGAGTACTGTTTATGGTACGGACAAGCATTAACTAGCTAGCTTGCTACTATTTACAGCTTCGTACAGATACAGTAAATGGCTACGAAAGACAACATTTCGCACCTCGACTGCCATGAAAAGAAACACTACTTTAAAAAAAAAAATTTATCATTAGGGTGTGATCTACGTGATACCTGATGCGTACTTCCAGCCTCTGTCCGCTGCTACCGAACTACCAATCCTGGCATTCAATGATATTATATTTTGATCTGACTATTTTAAATGTGTATTTAAATGGTCCAGGGGCAGAACTTTTGCCAAGCGTGTCAGAGGTTCTGGGTTCTAATCCGCACTCATATATATTTTTTTTTTAGTTTTTTTTTTTATCAAAACCGATTATGTTTATCAGTGGTTGTATATCAGGCAGGGACACGTTTGTGTGCAGTTTGTTTTGTAATTTCACCGGAACGAATAGAGAGTCTCTCCACATTGAAGCGCACGTCCGAGTGAAGACAACGAGCGAGCCACAAACAAACACAGTATCCGCGCCACTGATCACAGCGGCAACGAGCACTTTGATCACTTGATTTCAGAAACAACACATTTCAGCGCTAGATCGCCACTTATTTAACAAACGAACGAAATGAATGCTCTGCTAGTTAACTGGAGATGTTGTGTTTATTTGTATTGGTACATTCGTGCCGCGAGATGTTTCAAAAGTGGTGGGGACATGTCCCACCCGCCCACCTGCAAATTACGGCATCTTTTTTCGTCCTGAGGTAGCCTGTAAAAGGATATTTTGGGTTCTCCTTTTTTGTTGTTGCACCCCACCGCACAACATACTGAAGGCATAGCTAGCTAGTTCCTTTGCGACTGACGTGAATCAGGTACTCAAGATGGCGGCAGACAAGTTTTAGAAGTGAGTGACGTCAGTGAGGAGACGTTGGTGACATCATCTGATATTCATCTATACAAACAATGTAGTATATGATGCAATCAGCCCGCACAGTCGTCCCTCCATAGTATGACTTACAAAAGCTGTGTGTTTTCTGCTGGCTTTTCCTCCTCTCTTTGTTTACTTCCGGGAGATCCGTTGGAATTTTCCCGCACGTTAATTTTGACCAATCAAAGAGCAGTTTAGGAAATACGTTCAAAGACACATCTGGCCAACGAGTGATGTGGATGTTGTCATGTGACTGCATTTTGGTTCGTTTCACCAACTCGTCAGCTGATTCGGACCAGGACAATCAGTGTGGTGTGAAAAGGAACCAAAAAGACTGAAAAATGCTTCAATGTATCATTTTTTGCCCAGACCAAATGAACCGAACTACAGATGTAAAAGCACCCTTAGAAAGACTCTCGTCCAGTCAGATTTGAGGATCGGAACGAACTGTTAAACAAACAATAGTCCAACAAGCTTATTGTCTCTGTTCTGTTATGCGGAACCTTATTTTGACATTCTGTTCTGTTCCCCCGCTCTGTTTAGTTTAGCTTTCATTGGTTTCTGATTATGTTCTCGTTCGTTGCTAGACTGGGTAAACCCAGTCCAATCTGCCGGCGATATGATTTCGTCTTGCAGCTCAGGCTGGAAACCTGTACATTCTTCTATCCTGCTTCCGTTACAAATCTGCTGGGACCAATCACAAATGGGCTATTGGCAGGTTTTATCCAATCCAATTCATTTTAATCTCTTGACGATGCTCAATGGCTTCTTTAGTTTAGCAACCAAACCGCTGGAGTGGGTGTAAATACCACTCACTTCCATGTTTTTTTTTTGCACAACCTGCAAAAATCGCTGGATGCCATTGCTCTTCTGCAAACCGCTGATCAATGCTACAAACCAACACGTTTATTGACACGTTTCCTGAGTTTTCGCTGCAAAGTACGTCACCCGGATCGTTGGTCTGATTGGTTGAAGGACTATCCAGTTGTGTACAGTGTCATTTGAGCTCTGCCCGTTGATCACGCCTCTTGTGCAGAAGAAAATACAGAGCAGACTCTCCAGACTAATGTTCAATCTTAAAAGATTGAGCTTGGTCTGGTGATAGCCAGACTAGTTCATTGCTATAGTTATGTATTAGTTTCACATATGTCTAGTTTACATTCCTTTGTTCTGCTCCTGTTTATATAGACCAGAGTTTCAGCCGTTATTGGTCAGTTCTCGTTTATGCATTGTATGGGTTTGCATTATTTTGCTTAAGTGATTGGAATATTAAAAAAACCTCTTTTGTTTTTGACTCTCCATTTTCGTGCCTGCTGACCAAATCTTAATACTTATTTATATAGCAAAACAATATATAAATAAAAAAAATAATAAATAAAAATTGCCGATATAGCATTTTCCTTCACTGCTACAGCACTAGGACTAATCTAATTATTCATATTTGAGGATGTATGCAATTGTATTTTAAGATAATGTGTGAGTATTTTAAATCTCATGTTTACTCCAGTAATATTAGGGTGAATTCAAGAATCTCTGCTATAGAGCACTACAACGATAAAATAAAAATAAGAACATATGCAAAACGGTACCTCCTCCATATCCACCACCTCCTCTGCCAAAGTTTCCGCCGCCACCACCCCCTCGCCCACCTAAGATGGGTTTTATGAAAGATTTTAATAGTCAGAACAAAACATCACAGGACTACGCGACAGCTAAAAAGATTGACTCTGAGGTACATTTTATGTGCATAGAGGTATATTTTACGGCATACCATTTCCAGTGAGTAATTCTCACCTCGTGGAGTCATTGAGACTCGGTTCATTTCCTCTCTGGAGAGAGCTTTCCTGACTTCACAGTTGTGTCCATTCACTGTATGGTACTTCTGAACTGTGGGTCAATGGGGAATTTTTTTAGATGGTTTTAAAAGAAATATATTTCTATATATAAAACTGCTGACACACAAATGAGTAGCAGTCACTTACTGACAATCCTGTCAACGGCATCATGGTCATCAAACGTTATGAAGGCGAAGCCCCTCCTCTTATCACTGTTCTTCTCTGTCATGATGTTCACTTCTTCAATCTTACCAAACTGGCCGAAATACTCGCGCAGGTGTTCCTCATCCGTGTCTTCTTTGATTCCGCCCACAAAAATCTTTTTAACTGTGGAGTGAGCGCCTGGTTTGCACGAGTCCTGTAATCAGTGAAATTAGAGTCCTGACCTCAATCATTCAAATACAAATGTAAGATAAAAACATATTGTTATTAATATATGAAAAAAATATATAAACAAATATTTAAAAATAGTGTTTTTTTATTTGAATTTATAAAAACTGGGAAAAATTTATATTTCACAAAAAAAAAAAAAATCTTCAAAATAAAAAAAAAGTTTAATATATTTAAGCATATTGCTGGCTGTTATAACTAGAGATGCACCGATTGATCGGCTGGTGACCGGAATTGGCCGATTTTCACGTGATCGGCCGTGACCGGCGACCGGCCGATCAGTCTGACATATGCCGATTTTATGCCGGTCAAATGCACTCGGGCTCCGCATGATTAACATCGCGCAATCAGCATCACACGTGCACACGGAACGCACATGTAGGAAACCTCGTGAATTACGGCCGTTTCACACCGCAAATGTGAGCAGCGCGTATTTTTTTCCGTCGTGCATGTTAATCAATGAGTGCATTCACACTGGCAGCAGGAGCAGCGCGTGAGCAGCGCGTGAGCGTCGCGTGAGCAGCAGTGAAGCGTGGGTTTCGGCGCGAGTCTATTTTTGCTGCGCTGTTCACGCTCAATTAAAGTTAAAGCACACTTTTAATGGACAAACTAAAAATGAATTCACACAAAATTGCTCAAAATGCACAGAATAAGTATGTCTAGTGTGTTTTAACAAGAACTCCAGTATGTCAGAAAAGAAAACGAAGACTCAAAAATATTTGTAGAAGATTTACCCATTTAAACTTGATTTCATTATTCAGTTTTGGTTGCAAGTATGGTTACGATTATAAAAAATAAATTAAGTAAACTAGCCAGAAATTATATAAATATCTTTATACTGCAAGGCTATATATATATGTATATATATATGTGTGTGTGTGTGTTTCCCAGACCAGGAGTAATTTATATAGTTCTATTTTATAGTGATTATCTGTTAAAAAAATTATCTATGTTCTATGCAAAATGTAAAATGTTCTATTAAAGAAAATAGAAAAATGTTTGTGTGTGCTGTAAAGTGGTTAGAAAAAATTAAATGGAATCGGCTAAAATCGGTATCGGCAGGTCAAACTCAGTGAAAAATCGGAAATCGGAATCGGCCTAGAAAATTGTAATCGGTGCATCTCTAGTTATAACGCAAAGAAACGCAAAATTGTGCGACAATGTTTGGCCAGGCTGTCATACAAAGAAATTATGAACATGCAAAAATAAGAGAGAACCAATTAAATATTAATAGCTTTTAAAATTATGTTGTAGTCAATGTATGCTGTTCCTGTGAACCTTGTATTTCTGTGTGTTTTTGTAGTCGAACGAAACTTGTAGTTTGCCTTTTTTGCCAAATAATTTTATCAGATAAATACCTTAACCAAGTTTAGTTTTTGTTTGTCGCTCATATAAAAAAAAAAAAAACTAAATTATTCTCCTCATATTGGATGGTTTTATCCAAACTAATAAACTTCTGGCCACTACTGTGTGTGTGTGTGTGAGGAGAGAGAGGTTGTTCACACATATTCTAATTTGTTACACTGTTAATTTGTACAACTAATTTAATTTGTACATTCAAATTTAAGTTATGTTATAATATTTTATTCTTTTGTTGTCTTTATAATTATTCAATGTATTCCATGCTTTGGCAATATTGTATTATGTACAGTTATTTGGGGGATATTTAATTTAATTTTATCAATCAATAAATTCCTCTTGAAACAAACTTTGTTGTATTATTTTAATTTAATACTGTGAAGCTGCTTTGATACAATCTGTATTGTGAAAAGCGCTATACAAATAAACTTGACTTGACTTGACAGTTATGCCAATAAAGCAATTTTGAATTTGAGAGATAGAGAGATTTCTAGTGGTAAATACCAGAATGTGGTTTAATTTTATTTTATACAAGCTTGAATACTGGTTGTGCGAGTAAGATTTCTCAGAATAAGCAACCTACTTCTCTAGAAACCGCCCTCTTGGGTTCAACAGCTCTTCCGTCGACTTTGTGTGGACGAGCGTCCATCGCTGCATCCACTTCACCGACTGAACTATAGGTCACAAACCCGAAACCCCTCGACCTCTTTGTGTTGGGGTCCCTCATCACCTGCGAGTAGAGAAGGGTTAGGCAGCTGGTTTCAGTGCATGCTTTCGCTCATTAGCATGTCAATGCATTGCAGATGGACTCACCACACAGTCTGTAAGAGTTCCCCATTGCTCGAAATGGGCCCTTAGACTCTCGTCTGTCGTCTCGAAACTGAGACCCCCGATAAAGAGTTTTCGGAGCTGCTCAGGCTCACGGGGGGTCTGTTGCTGAGAGAGAGAGAAAACCATTAAAGGAAATAAATGACAACACTACAAACAGCTCTCCGTTTATTTACCTAATCAAAGAAAAGCAGCATAATATATATTTAATCAGGTATCTGTGCGTTTTGCAATCCTAATGAACACTGTAAACAAGTTTATTTAAAGAAAAGACGCAAATTGAACCAGCTTGTTTATTCATTCACATCAAAATTGCCACTGCTTGTGCGCGCTGCCGATGTTGTGTAGATATTTTCGATCTGTTGTGCACGAGCGCATCGCGCGGCCTGCAGCGCCATCACAAATAACATGTATTTTCAAAACGCCGACGGTAAAATAGATGCACACAAACAAAAACAGGGGTATTAATAAAGCCCAAATGAATGCAGAATGACTGGTTGGAACAATTCGAAATAAACGAAATGCGTTTCAGCTCGTGCATCGTTACGAGCCGCTGCTGCGAACAAAGAAATGAGACGAAGCCGCGAATAAACGGACGTTTAATCATACATTCATCTTTCTAAATGAATTAATTTTCTCTTTGGCATTATGCTTTTTAACAACTATAGGAAACTTTGCAGTTATAATGTAATCTATAAGCTACAAACATAATATTTTGGGGGGGTTTTTTTACCTCTTTGGACATGGCGGTCTCCCGGTGACTGACAGCAGACCTCGCGCTGTCTCGCAGAGAATGTGCGTGCGCGTACCCGGTCACTGTGCGTCAGTACGTCGTGAGGTCACGGTGCGTCATTACGTCATGTGCATTACGTTTGTGAGAAAATGGATGGCGAATAGGATGTGGCACATTGTGCACCAAATTCAACTTTAATTATGATAAAATAGATTTAATAAAAATCATTAGAAGTGTTCCTTTACCAATGATTAGTATGTTAAAAGTTTTTTTTTTAAAACATATTCCACACTTATTCCCAAAGTATTTTATCTAAATGTAGGCCAAATAAGTGTTGTTGGTAAGGTGTGTATAGCTATATAGCCTACTGATAAGATTATAAGGAATTGTCGTGTGCAGGAAAGCTATCCTTAGGCAAGGCAAGGCAAGTTTATTTATATAGCACATTTCATACACAATGGCAATTCAAAATGCTTTACATAAAGAAATTAAAATAATAAAAAGAAATAAGAATAATTAAAACAGTTTAGAAAAATAAAATACAGTACAGTACAAACAGTCGGACGAACAGCGGCACAGTGCTCATTCAGTAAATGCACAGCTAAACAGAAGTGTTTTGAGTCTGGATTTGAATGTGACTACTGTAGGAGCACATCTGATCTCTTCTGGAAGCTGGTTCCAGCATAATAGCTAAAAGCCGACTCGCCATGATTAGAGTGAACCCTTGGTATTTCTAGCTGATATGATCCTAATGATCTGAGTGATCTGTTGGGTTTATATTCAGTGAGCATATCTTCAATGTATTGAGGTCCTAGGCCATTTATTGATTTATATACCAGTAATAATACTTTAAAATCAATCCTAAATGTAACTGGGAGCCAGTGTAAAGACCTGAGGACTGGTGTGATGTGTTCATATGTTCTGGTTCTGCTCAGCGTTCTGTATGAGCTGCAACTGTCTTATGGTATTAGTATGACCTGAACCATTTTAGGACTATCCCAGAAAGCCCCACCCAGTTTTCCAGCCTGTCAAGAAGTATGTTATGATCGACAGTGTCAAATGCAGCACTGAGGTCGAGTAGTACCAGCACTGATAATTTGCCTGAATCAGTATTTAAGCGAATATCATTACGTAGAGAAAGGGGAGAGCGGGGCACAAAGTAACGCTTTGTGACTTTCTCAGTTTGTGTAAATCTACTTAGGGTTCAGAGTATTTTTTTTTTTTTCACATTAATTTCCCACGTCAAGTACAATTAAGTGGTTTTGTTTTATTAATACAGTATATACTTTTTTCTTGATATACCCTGAAAGAATGGAAGTGAAATGGGACAACATGCCCCATAGGTGGGGTACATTGTAACATTACCCTATGACAGATTAAAATGCTATCTGATCTAATAATATATATATATATATATATATATATATATATTATTAGATCAGATAGCATTTTAATCTGTCATAGGGTAATGTTACAATGTGACTACGAACTACGACTACGACTACAATGTGACTACGAACTACGAACTACGACTACGAACTGCGTACTACGAACACAGGAAAACACAGCTATACAACATAGTTCAAAACATATTAATAATTAGTGGTTTCTGTAATTTCTGCTATGGTTTAATAAATGTCTATTGATATCTTCCAAAAACTTTTGCAGTTGCTGCCTTGTCATTCCTTTTGTTTGGCTAAATTCTTCTGTTTTGTCTTTGCTTCTGTGATCACCGTTACACTTAAATTATGTTTCTTTAACTATGTACTGACATAAAAAAAAGTGCTTATTGTGTTGATGTATTGCAAAACACTTGAGCTGCTGTTGAGGTGTGATAGGTCAGATTGGTGGCATTGTGTTGTTTAAGGGCTGGTTAGGGTGGACTGTAAGGGAAGTGTCAAAAGTATAATTAGATGTAATTACAGAAAATAATTACAGCTGTAATTACATGCAAGTATTTTTTAAGTACAATCTAAAAACATGTATGCACAATCGTGCACATTGCACATTGTGCACATAGTAGTGCACAATACGTGCATTGTATCAAATGATTCATTTTAATGTTATTACATAGTAGTAAAACAATGAACATAAGGGGAACTACTTCTGTTGTTTTGACTGCTGTCTTCTAATCTTGTTGTTATTGGCCACACGCTGAACCACATACACATGTTTTCACTCTTTTGAGCCTGTCGTTTTCCTTCTTCATGAATGTTTCATCCAGATCCCAGCAGTCATTAAGAGGCTCTGCTTTCTGACAGATATATATTGCCTTTGCCATGCCATTGGCCACCAACGACATGTGTGATTTAATGCTCACTTCCTATTGGCTGAGCTCTGACAGGGAAATTTATTGACATGCTGTGATTGGCTGTTAGGCCTCTTTGAGATGAATTATGTCATTGGCGCCGATAGGACACAGAAACTCTGTCAGATTACAGTCATAAAACTATATGGAGGGGAACACAGAGGTACGAATGTATGTATCTCTCTCTCTCTCTCTCTCTCTCTCTCTCTCTCTCTCTCTCTCTCTCTTTCTGAGAGAGAGAGAGAGAGAGAGAGAGAGAGAGAGAGAGAGAGTAAAGCAGAGTAAGTGTAGATTAAAAGTAAAATGTCCCAAACAACCTCCGTATTTGAACAAGTGTTAGCAACACACTTTTAGAGACAAAACAAGCTTTAGAAAGGGGTTTTACTGATGTATTTTATGTTGTAGAATAAAACGTGAAAATATCTTGAGCTTGTGCTCAACTTCACCACATACCTAATTTCAGCCATTTAACAATCAAAAAATGCATTACTTCAGGACAATAGAACTGGAAGTGAACTTATCAAAATGTTGAACGTAGGGAAAACAAATGTATAACACGTAACGTGAGTTCCATAATCAGATTACTTTTTTCGAGTAACTAGTAAAGTAATGCATTTTAATTTTAAAATAGGCTATCTAAGTTACTTTTTCAAATAAGTAAAGCAATTTACTTTGTTTTCTAATTTATTGACTGACAGCTCCCCTGTCTGAGTTTTGTTGAGTGAAATCAGGAGTCGTTGTGTGTAAACATGGGTATTGCTAAATGTTAGCATCTCAATTGCACAAAAACATTCAGTATTTCTCAAAATGAATAAAAACAGAGAAATGCAAACTCTGAATAATTACAATATAAACCTGCTATAATTAAATATAGCTACTTATGTATTTAAAGGGATAGTTCACTTTGAAATTAATTTTTGGTATGTTTTAGCTTACCTCAAGGGCATCCAAGATGTAGGTGTCTTTTTTTCCGCAGTAGTTTCAATTTTGATATTTTTAGGTCAAACCGTTCTTGTCTGTCAGTCATATAATGCAGGTCTATGGTCACTGTCTCAAAGAGCATGCACAGAGTCCAAATTAAAACAATTCCCCATCGTAAGTACACATTGATGGCTTAAGACACGAAACGAGCGGTTTGTGTGAGAAAACAAACAGTATTTATATCGTTTTTACCGCTTATACACAGCCATGTCCAAGTGATCTGATCTGACGTGTACGCAGACTGGTGCATAGATATATACACTAGATGTCGCCTTAAAGACATTCGTTCCAATGAACTGCCGTAGCCAAGGCGACATCTAGTGTATATATCTATGCACCAGTCTGCGTACATGTCAGATCAGATCACTTGGACATGGCTGTGTATAAGCGGTAAAAACGATATAAATACTGTTCGTTTTCTCACACAAACCGCACGTTTCGTGTCTTAGGCCATCAATGTGTACTTACGATGGGGAATTGTTTAATTTGGACGACGGGGAATTGTTTTAATTTGGACTCTGTGCATGCTCTTTGAGACCGTGACCATAGACCTGCATTATATGACTGACAGACAAGAACGGTTTGACCTAAAAATATCAAAATTGAAACTACTGCGGAAAAAGAGACACCTACATCTTGGATGCCCTTGAGGTAAGCTAAAACATACCAAAAATAATTTCAAAGTGAACTATCCCTTTATTTTCACTTTAATAAGCCATGTCTTTGATGCTGAGTTTCGACGATCCAATTCAACTATACCGATGTATATAAAAGCAAGAATAGAACAAGCAAGCCCAGCCCAGGTAGAAAAAGTAACACAAAAGTAATACTCTGGATCATCCAGATGGTCATTGGCAAACTTCAGACGGGCCTGGACATGCGCTGGCTTGAGCAGGGGGACCTTGCGTGCGCTGCAGGATTTTAATCCATGACGGCGTAGTGTGTTACTAATGGTTTTCTTTGAGACTGTGGTCCCAGGTCTCTTCAGGTCATTGACCAGGTCCTGCCATGTAGTTCTGGGCTGATCCCTCACCTTCCTCATGATCATTGATGCCCCACGAGGTGAGATCTTGCATGGTGCCCCAGACCGAGAGAGACTGACCGTCATCTTGAACTTCTTCCATTTTCTAATAATTGCGCCAACAGTTGTTGCCTTCTCACCAAGCTGCTTGCCTATTGTCCTGTAGCCCATCTCAGCCTTGTGCAGGTCTACAATTTTATCCCTGACGTCCTTACACAGCTCTCTGGTCTTGGCCATTGTGGAGAGGTTGGAGTCTGTTTGATTGAGTGTGTGGACAGGTGTCTTTTATACAGGTAACGAGTTCAAACAGGTAATGAGTGGAGAACAGGAGGGCTTCTTAAAGAAAAACTAACAGGTCTGTGAGAGCCGGAATTCTTACTGGTTGGTAGGTGATCAAATACTTATGTGATGCAATAAAATGCAAATTAATTATTTAAAAATCATACAATGTGATTTTCTGGATTTTTGTTTTAGATTCCGTCTCTCACAGTTGAAGTGTACCTATGATCAAAATGACAGACCTCTACATGCTTTGTAAGTAGGAAAACCTGCAAAATCGGCAGTGTATCAAATACTTGTTCTCCCCACTGTATTATGACAGTAAAAAATGACAGAGGTTTTCTTTTGTGCTTCTTGTTCAGTAAGAGGGACTGATGTCCTTTCGACAGCATGTGTCGCTGTAACCGGTTTCATCAGTGAAGACTCGAGATCGCGTTTGCTGTAAAAATCACATTTAAAAAAAACACCCTAATTTGAAAAGAAACATTTCAATTGCACCACGTAATCGTCCACATGCGCCAGTGGACCCGATAATTGCTGTTTATGGCTATATTATAATTGTTTTCATACATTTAATTTATTATTTTAAAGTGGTGAGAAAGATTTTTTAATTCGTAAAGTTAAATCGTCCCATTATTTTGATGTTTTCCTGCTAAAAAAAATTAACTGTGGCAATATCACATTTTTAAGAAACTTTCTGATGGGAAATTTTGTTATTTCTGCCAGAACAATCCTGCTTTAAAAGTGAATACCCAGAAAGTAAAATATGAAAACCATGTACTTTATGTAGTATTTTATTTATGCATGAAGGAAGCCCCTCTCTTGTCTCCACACAAAAACAATTCACATGTCTGAAGTCTTTAAAGAAACGAATAACAAAACCTGTCCTTTTTTTTGCATTCAGAAGATTTATGCAAAACCCTTTGGATGAAGAAAAGGAATTCACTAAAGTTTTTACATCAGATTCTGCAATATCATGCAAGAAAGAAAGTTACGTACTTCTTCTTCCATCAAAAGAAATCCCCAAAACAATTTGAAGGTACAACTTCTATTGCTTCTTTCTTTTCAAATTGGACTCATGGATATCCAAGTATGCAAACTGTAATATCGTTCCCAACGCTTTGGAGAGAGGCTTTATCTAGTAACTACAGGCTAACTATATGTGTGTGTGTGTGTGCATGTGTATAAACATACATACATGTTGAGTGCATAACCTTTTGTATCCTTAGTGCCCTGCAGATAACATAAAAGATCATATTTATTTGTTCAATACCGTCCTTAAAAAGCTACACAAGATTTTTAGGTTCTTTATAAAATGTGTTGCTTTGAGCATCAGTGAATATTGGCGCTTTATATAATAAATAATAGGATTATCTGTGTAAATTCAGTTATTTTGTTGGAATATATGCTGATAACTTGTGTGAAATACTTTATGCACTTAACAGTATGCAATATGCATTTAATAAGCTACATGCATACACACACACACAAACTGTTTATATGTCTATATAGTTTATCATTTCACACACGTATCTCTCCAGTGTTTTTAAAAATTATATTAGCATAGAAAGGTCCTTAAAATACACAAAGTTTGTTGCTATAGAACTAAGAGTTTTAACCAATTCAGTTATATAAACATACATGTAACATTATAAAGAAAAGGGGGGAAAATCAGTCATTATACAGAAATGCAAAAATCTTTTGTCAATAAACAGCAGACATTCCTCTGAAGATATATTCTGTTTTCAGTTGCCATATAACCAGAAAGCATTGAAATGCCCAATTCAATCCCTAGTTTGTCCATCGGCCCAAAAAAAAGAAACAAAAAAAAAAAGAAAAAAACAGACGAGACTCTCGTCAAACAGTAGATATCATGTTAATGATAAGATGAGAAGTTAATAAACTGACAAATACAATATCATTTGGTACAACAATAACATCAGATCTCTGCCGTTTTCCTCTATTAGTGGCCCACAGGAACTGAAGACGTCACAGACTGAACCTGTGCATCAGACAACACTGCGATCTCACACTGGAAACCTCGACCTCACAAAAGAACAAATCAGTCTATCATCGACAAAACACAGCTGTGCTTGAACACAAGGCAATATAATGTTAAAATGACTTTAGAAGGAAAACAAAAGGCAGTGTATCTGTCCTCGTGTCAAGATTTCAGTAAAATAATATGTATATAATTACTATTTCATAACCAAGGTGTAAAAAAGAAAGAAAAAAAAAACCCTACAAAACAAAATAAACGAGCACATCCTAAGGCCACAAGATCGTGTATGTTGCACATATAAATCTGTACATAATATTGTGGGTCGTTTGGACGTTTTCATCACGTGTAATGTATGTATTAACAGTGTAGTCAATACTAAAGTGAATCTCACAAGAGCCCTGCCATAAATCACTCTAAAATCAGCACAACATTTTTTAGCATTTAGAAAATTAAGCCTATTTTTAAGACCAATAGATTATTTTGCACGGTGACATTTCAACCCTTCATTTCTCATTACATAATGCACCAATTTTAGAGTTGTTCTGTAATTCTGTGATAATGACTTAAGGCAGTACAAACTTATATGTATTACCAGTTGTAATATATTTTAAAGTATCTTTAAAATAATATGTTTACATTAAACTAATAAAAGTATCAGTGAAATGCGAAATAATGTAACATTGTAAAACTTAACGGTCTTAAAAAAAGACCTCATTTTCTTAATGCAAAATATAATTTGTGATTTTTTGAGGACCAATGACCCACACACGGCCTTGAGAGGATCTGTGAGATTATCCCAGTCATTAAGGGAGTGATGTCACTTCCTGTGAGCAGAACTCAACTGGTGGTGTCATGTCCACCAGCTCACGGCACTGATAGACAACAAGTCAGCTGTTACACAAAGTAATATACACATCTTTCGAATTCTTACATACTTACAACACCAGATCAAACATTTATCATTGAGAAAAAGCCTTTGAATGCTTAATGAATTCATCTACGGAGGCGCACTGTGCACTTCCACATGGTCACGCACGGGTACAGTGTTACAAACAGATCTTGCGATGGTTGTAGGACATTACCCGAGTCCTCAGGACAGTAGGGTACGAACCCTCAGCAGGCCTATACATCACATATGATGCTGATTTTAACCACACTAGGCTGTTGAACTTACATAAAGTGTGTATCAATAGGTGTCAGTCAATAGATGATGGGTTGTACCTTTGCACAATTTTTTTTTTTTTTTTTTGGTTAGTCACATGAAATTCCCATGTTAGGTGTGTTTTTTTGTTCCTCACGTCTTAAAAGTACCAGAAAACCCCTTCTAACCCCATATTATATTACCAAAAAGTATAAAACAAGCCTCGATGATCAAAAGAGAGCCTTGTGTTTCTCACTAAAGCAACAAAAGACGGGAGTTTCCCTCGTCCTCTCTGTGGCGCATCTCTCTGCGAGCAGCGGGTCCGAGTGCCGGTGGCGTCGAGAGAGAGGTCTGGGTGTGCCGTCTTCTCAGGGCTTGTGTGTGGAGAGGATAGTGTCAGACGGCGAGCCGGCCCGGGGCGGGGTGTAAGGGACTCCACGTGGACGGGGGGGCTTGGGGAGGCTCCTGGGAGAAAGAGCACGGCTGGGCCTCGACCTTTGCCACACCGCGACCCTGACACAAGCGCCGATGCCTCAACAGTCTGTCTGTCCGTGAGAAGTTCTAAAGGTGAAAAACACAGAAGTTTGACTTTGTTATATTGGTTCACCCAAATGATTATTCTTCCTTGTACTCATTCACACTTGGTTCGATTGCTTGGTCCACACTAGGGTTCGACTGCTGTTGAAATCATTGCACCCAAATGATTATTGCTCCTTATAGAGTTGTCAAAAAGTACAGACTTAGGTACCAAGTCGGTACTGAAATTTAAAAAATGTGACGCTTTGAGCGGAATCATAAACACCTCCCATCTTGTTCAAGCGTTCATCGGATTTGTCTGTGATTGATCAGCACTTAAAAACATGTTTTAAATATACATCAATAACGCTCTTCACCGAGCGCTTACACACACACACGTGAGTTGATCATTGTAGCCAATCGCAGACGTATCCGATGAGCGCGTGAACACAATGGCCAATCAGAGGCGTTTACGATTCCGCTCAACAGCGCTCAAAGCCTCATAATTGTAAAATTTCAGTACCGACTTGGTACCGAAGTCTGAACTTTGACAACTCTACTCCCTTGTGCTCATTTACACTTGGTTCGATTGCTTGGTCCAAACCAGAGTTCGACTGCACCCACCCCCCTTCCCCCGCTGCTGGTCTCCGTTCACATTATATTATTTAGGTCTGAACTGTGGTACACTTCTGTCATCAAGCTGCAGCTGTCTACCCATGTTGCCTCGTAGGAGAATGAGATACACATTCTCTCTGCTTGCAGTGCGTTAGGCTAGGTTAGATTTTTGTGCATATCCGATTGAAATCCGATCAGATTTAGCAAGTGTGAACGGCAAAAAAAAAAAAAATTCAGATGAAATAAGATTTTTACAAATCCGTTTTGGACTACACTCATATGTGGTTTGAAATCCTATTCAAATCGCTTTTCTGGAAACCCGTTTCAGTCTGACCGCTCTGATCGGACTTTGCGTGGTTTGTGTCATTCTAACGCCACGTAAAACTTCAGACGTTGTTATAGGAAACATGCTGAAAGTCACTGTAGAAACAAGATTGTTTAAAACAAATTACAATATAACGGAGACGAGAGCGGAATAAAGCGGCTTATATCAGCCTACGTTTCCTCCAGCGTGGCGGATACACATAAGCCGCGTCACATAAGCCAAAACTATGGAAGTAGAATAATGTCAAATGTTTTTGAAATAAAAAGCCTGTTGAATTGCACTACTTGAAAAAAATAGGCATTGCATTAACCATGCTTGCATTTTAATGCATTGCATTTTTAGTGCTTACATTTTTATGGGCTGAAATTCAACATGGTTGAATATTTAAGCTGTGAATATTTCAATTAAAAACATTTCAAACACCTTTTCATTATTAAAAATTCAAAAATCCATATTCACCTTTCATATTTCACTTCCAAAATATTCAAACTGTTTAAAAATACAACCAATAATATTCAACAGGCAATTTTCGGTCCATTTTATTTCGCTTTGCAAATTCGCGTCCACAAATTCAGTGGTTCAAATTCGACAGTAAATTCAACATTGACGTCCATGAACTGCAGGAAAAGCAGTAGATTGCCGAGCATACTCTCCATCTGCTGTTAGTCGACCTCACCAGCAGATGGTGCAAACGCGCTTGTTGTTGACGAAGACATTCATTCATAAAATGAAAATGATTATCTGTGTCAGTATATGCGGAAAAGATGATAAACACACAAAAGCTGTGTTTATGTTTCATTCAATAACTTCATTGTTACTTTCCCTGTGTATTCTACATGTCATCAGCTTTCTCTACCATGAACAGGATTATAATCGGTTTCCCTCAATACCTTATACTCAAGGATTTCCCTTCCGTTGATAGTGATATGAAAGACCAATCTTGCACCTTATTAGGGAAGTAGGCTGTAGGCTATTATATAGGCTACAGGCAAGAAGATGGACTCAGAATATGAACTTAACGCGCAAAGTTTCATGCTGAGCGTTTCGTGATATACTGGCATAAAATCAACACATATATATAGTATGCATTCGTGTATTGCATTAGCTTAAACTGTCACAGCACTTGCATATTGTCCTCCTACTGTTAGTTTAACTGTAAATCGCTTTGGATAAAAGTGTCGGCTAAATGACTAAATGTAAAAATTGGCTTGATATTGGACATTAGCACATTTAGGGACCGCCTCTAAAGTTGCATACAACATTGGCATGTACGTTTCTAACTTCAATAGCAAACTTAAATGTATTGAATAAATATAAAAAATCCAAAGGGTGCGCATTATGCCTGACACTAAATAAACACTTTACAGTTGGTTTTATGACTGTAAGTCGTTCTATTCAAATGCTATCGGAGTTAGAAACGTGTATACCAAAGTCGTATACACTTTAGAGACGGTCCCTAAATGTGCGAATGTCCAACATCAAGCCATCTGTATGCCAATCTATCACTGGGAAACGCTCAGCATTAAGCTTTGCGCGTTATTCTGAGTCCATCTGCTTGCCTGCGAGTTTGGTCTTTTACATCACTGTAGTCCATTAAGCTACGTTAAGCGTTGTATATGTCCAGCAGGGGAATCCTTAAGTATTGAGGGAAACCCTAATAGCCTGCATGCAGCACATCGCCACAATATAAAGTTAAGGCAACTAAACAACCAAGAGAAATATATGTCAACCTCAAAAATGTAACATTGGATCTGTATATCCGCATCGGGGAATAACATTATAATCTCGTTCACGGTAGAGAAAGATGCATGTAGGCTACACAGGAAAAGTAACCGTGAAGACACTGAATTTAACATAAAACAGCCGTCATAATAATCACAAATACACTTACATTTCTGTAAATGAGTTTTATGAATGAATGACTTGTTCTAACTGTTGCTGGTCTTCAACACACGCTTTTGCACCATCTGCTGGTGAGGTAGACTAACAGCAGATGGAGAGTATGCTCGGCAATCTACTGCTTTTCCTGCAGTTCCTGGACGTCAATGTTGAATTTACTGTCGAATCTGAACCACTAAATTTGTGGAAGCGAATTTGCAAAGCGAAATAAAATGGACCGAAAATTGCCTGTTGAATATTATTGGCTGTATTTTTAAACAGTTTGAATATTTTGGAAGTGAAATATGAAAGGTGAATATGGATTATTGAATTTTTAATAATGAAAAGGTGTTTGAAATGTTTTTAATTGAAATATTCACAGCTTAAATATTCAACCATGTTGAATTTCAGCCCATAAAAATGTAAGCACTAAAAATACAATGCATTAAAATGCAAGCATGGTTAATGCAATGCCTATTTTTTTTTCAAGTAGTGCAATTCAACAGGCTTTTTATTTCAAAAACATTTGACATTATTCTACTTCCATAAAAAACATCGATAAAAAAAATATTGCGAAATGACGCCATTTCCATTAACTGACGTTATGCGACTAAAACGTTATTTTTTTCCTCTCGTGATAAGTCATTCCAAAAATCATGGCAACGGATGTCGGTAGATCCCAGCAACCGCACTACCCATTATTATTAATGGAAGGAGGCGTAGGCGTGTTATCCCAGCATTAATGGAGAGGAAATCCCCTTATACTTGTGAGCGGCACATATGAGGAGATTCTGGGTGTTTCTCCCTCATTTCTACTTCAAGGTCTTGATTGAGGCATTTCTTTGTCGTTTAGAATCCAGTATTCCTGTAATACTTTTGTCTTTATGAGTTTAATAAAGAACTGTCTCATCTTTTGTCCAAATATAACGCGTCTTCTTTAAAGAATGATTGTAAATGCCCTGTAAATGCGAAATAAAATTGCCTGAAAAACCACCTCATGCCTCAGTCAGGAAAGTGAGTGAGAACACACACAAACTCAGTTTGATCCAATCATATGCCAGCAGTTCAATTTAGTACGACTGCATTCACATCAGCTGTGAACTGTATCAACAACACGCATGAACGCGCAATGGAGATTAATATTTTGTAAATAGTAGTAAATTGTTGTTAAAAAAAAAAATAGCACTCGAGTCGCTTCGTAAAATTGAGGTTAAACTACTGAGTCACATGGACAACTTTAATTTGACTTCACTACCTTTCTGGGTATTGGGAGTGGTAGTTGCGTCGCTGTCAATGAAGGGACAGAAAGTGCAGAATTCATTAAAAAGATCTTAATTTGTGTTTGAGGGCGAGTAATTAGTGACAGAATTAAACATTTTGGGTGTACTAACCCTTTCAGTCAAGATAGTTTGACTTACCATGTCACTTTGAAGTAGAAAATTCTGTCAAACTGATATGGTTCCAGATGCTTAAATAATATAAAATACCTACCTCATATTATATGCAAACAAGTATTTTTACATTCTAACTAAGTTTATATTCAATGGGAATCATATATAAATTGAATTAAGGCCTAAAATCAAAGACGAACAAGTATCAAAGCATGCTCTCTATGATTGTAGCTATGAGCTCTGGCTGGA
This sequence comes from Leuciscus leuciscus, assembly GCF_965113295.1. Taxonomy (NCBI): domain Eukaryota; kingdom Metazoa; phylum Chordata; class Actinopteri; order Cypriniformes; family Leuciscidae; genus Leuciscus; species Leuciscus leuciscus. The sequence continues at coordinate 30,269,586 of NC_138747.1, read as the reverse complement.
TAATGTCCGTTTCCAGCACTTTTTTAAATATTTTGAATACAAAGGAGAACACAAACAACCACTGAACCATTTTGACAATATGTGTGCGGTGAGTAGCCTTGATTCAATGTAAAAAGCTTAAAGGGATACTCCACTTTTTTTGGAAATAGGCTCATTTTACAACTCCCGCAGAGTTAAACAGTTGAGTTTTACCGTTTTCGAATCCATTCAGCCGAACTCCGGGTCTGGCGGTACCACTTTTAGCATAGCTTAGCATAGATCATTGAATCGGACAGGACCATTAGCATCTCTCTCAAAAAAATGACCAAAGAGTTTCGATATTTTTCCTATTTAAAACTTGACTCCTTTGTAGTTACATCGTGTACTAAGACCGACGGAAAATGAAAAGTTGCGATTTTCTAGGCTGATATGGCTAGGAACTATACTCTCATTCCTGTGTAATAATCAAGAAAATGTCTTTCACAAATGTCACAATGATCTATGCTAAGCTATGCTAAAAGTGGTACCGCCAGACCCGGAGATCGGCTGAATGGATTCGAAAACGGTAAAACTCAACTGTTTAACTCTGGGGGAGCTGTAAAATGAGCCTATTCCAAAAAAGTGGATTATCCCTTTAATAACAATAAATTCTCCATCTTCCAAATATTCAGTATTCTTCTATTTAACTACAGTATTAACAATAGATGTTGTCTTGCCTTAAAACCCCATGTGTAAAGCGTGATCTTACCTGCTGGCAGCGCTCACACTGGTAAGGCTTTTCACCACTGTGAACACGCTTGTGTCTCTCCAGATGGTACCTCTGAATGAACCGCATGTCACACATGTCACATGCAAACGGCTTCTCTCCTGTCAGAGAAAAACAGTCTTTATTAAAGCGGCCCAAACCTTCATTCTCACAGCATGCCACAACAACACACAACAGAGACTCTGAAACACTGATTGTCATGTAAGGATCGAGACTGTGATTGTCATATGGGTTTCCATGAAGCTTTAAATACAGAGTATATCCATGCTTAGAAATAAAGCAGATGACTTCATACAAACTCGAGTTTGTAGAGTGTGTTTAATATGGAATGAAAAACTAAAGTGGCACACTGGGGTTTTGGTTTTAAAGATCAGAAACCTGCTTTGAGACTTGGTTTTATTCTTTCTGTTAGGAGAATAAATACGATTGAGCATTAAAATGTCATTTTGTCTCTGTTTTTGCACACATTAAGTGAACGCAAATAAACTAAAAGGGTTAGTTCACCCAAAAATGAAAATTCTGTCGTTAATTATTCGCCCTCATGTCGTTCCAAACCCGTAAGACTTTTTTCCATCTTCAGAACACAAATGAAGATATTTTTGGTGTAATCTGAGAGCTTTCTGTCCCTCCATTTACAGCCTACGCAACTACCACTTTCTACCATGCGAGCACTTCGAGTAAAAACACAAAATTTACCACTTTATTTACAGAATATTAAAATCACGAAACAAGCGTTTGTTAGTTATTCGCGATTAAATTAAAAAGATCTTCATGTGTTGCGAAGATGAACGAAAGTCTTACGGGTTTGGAACGACATGAGAGAGTAATTAATGGCAGAATTTTCAGTTTTGGGTGAACTAACCCTTTAAGACAGACAACAACAACAACAAAAAAACGGAGAAACGAGGCAAGAGCAACTACATAGATATTGATGCTACCAAGTAAGTCTGAAATGACTCGCAAAACTCGCCCCCCAAATGCAGGTACATTTTATTTTTAAATGTCTAAATGTTGATGCAAATATATGATGCAGCATATGGTTAATTAATTTTTCAAAACTAAGAGTTCCTATTCAAACTCATTACTAATGTTAATTTGAACAAGTCATTGATATCTCATTGTTTCTTTTCCCCTAAACACCCCAAACACACAAAATAGACAAACTCCGATCCAGGAATACTTAGTAAATTGGGGTACAAAGAAAGGACACATACCAGTGTGAGTGAGGCTGTGTCTTTCCAAGTGGTAACGTTGGAAAAACCGCATGTCGCACATCGAACAAGCATATGGCTTCACCCCTAAACGTAGAGTCAATTTTTAGTGAATGTCTTTACAAAACATTCAAAGCACCAAAACAATTTTAATACCGTTTAAAAAATGTAGAACATGCTATTGATTTTTTTATTGTTATTGATCTGCATGCTGACATTAACCGTGTCCCAATTCAGAGGCTGCATCCTTCGAAAGCCGATGCGTCACAGCGGCGTGAAGGAGGCTGTCCCATTTCAAAGGCTCTTTCGAATGTGGCCTACAAATGTGTCCTTCGTTTCCCGGCCCACTAAGGACAGAACTCGTCGATCCCAAGATTCATTGCACGCCAGTGACGACTGGATTTTTTTGGGAGAAAATGCTAAAAATGTTTAATGAGTCTGAATGAATTATTTAAATAAATAAAAATGGTTTGAATGAATGATTCAATGACTACCTCATAAAGACTTCACTTGTCGAATCAGCGTTTTTTTGAACGAATCTCTTGAATAAATGATTTAATGACAAATACATTTTTAACGGTAACTTGATGCCACCTGGTGGCGTAACAATTTAATCAATTCAATCGTTATTTGAAGGGTCAAGTTACTTTCAAAAGGGGATTTACTCTATTTTGATAGCTTTTGTAGATATCAGTGTTTATATCTGAACTATAAACTTATCTTAGTACTTCTGTGATATTCTGAATTGTTGTAACAGAATTTCTGATACTGTGTGGCTGAAAGTGAATCGGTTTCATACCTAAACATGAGAACTGTTCTCTCTGGATCAGCGGCAGCGCAAACACAGATCTGAATGTTTCTGTGTGATTTTGTCAAAGGTTTAATAGACACAGGTGAATCGTTGTCAATTAGGAATGAGATTGTGTGGAGGTTTAAATAGAGATCGCAATCTTTTAACGATTAATCGTGCAGCTCTAGAGAACCTATTTAGACAGGTTGTGAACCCTGTTTTATTTAAGGACAGTTGAATATAAAAAGTCAAAGAAACAAACGTTACTGGTGCTCGTCAACGGCAGCCGTCACAGTTTCTAGGTGGCAAGAACAATCCTCCGTATGCCAGACCGTCCCATTTAACAACGTTAGGTTCAAGCTTCACGCACTTCGAAGGATGCAGCCTCTGAATGGGGACACGACTATTATGTCCATTTCACTCATTACAGTTCCTAATTGGATGGTTTTAAATGGAAAGACATCTTTCTAAGCAATATAGTAAAATTAAGTTTCTGGGGCTCCTTTTTAATCAGTTCATGAGGGATGTGTCTTCTGTAGTAATCAAACTGAAGCCACAAAGGTTCACTATAAAGCTTCACCTCAATCTCAAAAAATTAAACTAAGGTACATTTATGCTAATCTCATTTCAAAATCAATTTAAGCATTAATTCAGGTCATAGTAATGGGATAGTTGTTCTCAGTACCATAGTGTGAAGTAAAAAACAAAGTAGTAGCACTATTCGTTCAATTATTAAATGTCATTGACTCTGATTTTAAAATCTGAAAATGGTTGCTGCGCAAACCGCATTGAAAGTCATTTAGCATGCAGAAAACGAACTTTAAGTACAAAAAGACAGGGGTTTGAGATGACACATACCCGTGTGAGTGAGGCTGTGTCTCTGCAGGTGGTAACGCTGAAAAAACCGCATGTCGCACATCGAGCAAGCATACGGCTTCACCCCTGAATGCACAGAGCACCAACAGTTCAGGAATGCCTTTCTATTAATATAGCATTTATGGGTAAAACAAATCAATAAATACTGCTCATAGTAAGTGCATCTGCAGAACTTAATTTCAAAGCAGATGCTTTAATTAGATGTATTAATCGTGTACTATATTCATTTCAAATTTAACATTAAAAAAATTGTGTGCCACAAAGTATTAGTTGTTAACCACGCATGTTGATAATCACCTCCTCTTTAACATTTCCAGTTAAACAGATATGCTTTATGATGTCTTCTTTAACAAACATAGTTTGGTAACACTTTAGTTTAGGGTCCAATTCTCACTATTAACTAATTAGCTCTCATATTACTAGGATGTTGGCTGTTTATTAGTACGTATAAAAGCACATATTAATGTATTTTTGTGCATGACCATCATCCTACCCAATACCTAAACTTAACAACTACCTTACTAACTATTAATAATCAGCAAATTAGGAGTTTAATGAGGCAAAAGTCATAGTTAATAGTGAATGTGTTTCCCAAACTAAAGAGTCAGTCATTAAAATAAGAGGTGGCATTATCACCAGCATGGACTGTTTTCATTTCATGTCTGCTGAATACATATTTTATGCAATTAGGAAAATACAAACTCGAGTTTGTTGTAGTTTTAACAGATTGTGTCTCTCTGTAACATACTGAGAGCTTTAAGAGGCAATTCATAATAATATATAAACAGAGATTTCTCCTACCCGTATGGGTGAGGCTGTGTCTCTGTAGATGGTAACGTTGGAAAAAACGCATGTCGCACATGGTGCAAGCATAAGGCTTCACCCCTGAATGCACAAAGTAGCAGTGTATTAACCTCACCGCCACATGTGAACTGAAACCAAGCACTCATGGGAACTGCTCAACATATACAACAATGCAAAAATAAAAATAATTCACTACAGTCTCATCAGCCAAACACAATGCTAAGAGCAGCTGACAAACTGAACATCTGCTAGACATTAGACCTTAGAAATGTGGACTAAGACTGAACTGCTAAAAACTAAAGCTAAAAACTCTGGGTTAAAGTGTCAACTATGAGCTTATAGTTTTAGGCATAGAAAAATATTCATACTTAAAGCTAAATAAACTGTAAATCCCTGGCTTCCAGCAACAACCATACGTGCGTTCACAAGAGAGTCAAGATGGGTGACCTTTGACCCGACGTTTGACGGGTAGTTCCTTTTCTCTTATATTGAAATCCTCTGACATTATGTTTTAGGCTTCTAATTAGTGCTCTGTGTTTTTTTTGCTCTATCTATATGGTGGTTCGTTAACTCTCACCTAAGCTTACGCTACGTCACACGTCAAGGTCAGAGGTCACCCTTCCTCCAGAACTTGACTCTCTCGCGAAAGCGCGTACGGCTGTTGCCGGAAACCAGTGATTATAAAGTTTTAAATATGGATATTTGTCTTACAACAACGCATGGCTTCGCTTCAGATGGCATTTATTAAAGGGTTAGTTCACCCAAAAGTGAAAAATCAGTCAGTAATTACTCACCCTCACCTTTCATTTTTGGGTGAACTAACCCTATAACCCCCTGGAGTCGTATAGATTACTTTTATGATGGATGGATGCACTTTTTTTTTTAAGAGCTTCAAAAACGACAATCTATTCAATGCCATTACAAAGCTGGCAAGAGCCGAGATATTATTTAATATAACTCCGATTGTGTTCGGCTGAAAGAAGATGAGATAACTTAAATTTTTGGGTGAACTATTCCTTTACTCTGATTTTTGTGCATTGACTGTAAACGTCCCTGTGCAAGAGAGCACTGGAGTAAAAAAAAAAAAATCCAAAAAAAAATCAATCAAGAGAGCTAAAGCAGGGCTATACAGTGTTTGCTATTAATAAATTATAAAAATTTTGCTTTCACAGAATACTAATTTATTTGCATATACGCAATATATTCCATGCAAGATTTCTTCCTCAAAAAAGACCTCAGTCACAATTCACTTTAATCCTATAGAGAAAAAGTTAATGTGACTGAGGGCTTTCATGCCCTTAATCTACCTAACATCTACTCTGGTGTTCTACAGAAGCAATAAATAGGGGTATATGAATATGGACGTGAAACAGAATATTCATCATTTACATATCAATAATAATAATAATAAATTATTAATAATAAATATTAATTAAAGAATAGAAATGTATACATCTGTAGTGTCAAGCCTAGCTGACAGTGTGCACTTTAACCCAAGAGCACATTAGGTTAACATAAATAAATACATTTTTACAATTCGTCAATGCTCCATTTCTCCTTTCTGAAACTAATGTACTGATTAATAATGAAATTGCATACTTCTAATTTTCTGTTACACAATGGCAGTAGCTCAGATATCATCTAAGGGGGGGAAGACAGAAAGACACATACCCGTGTGAGTGAGGCTGTGTCTCTGCAGATGGTAACGGTGGAAAAAACGCATGTCACACATGGAACAAGCATACGGCTTCACCCCTGAATGACCAAAGCAAAATATTAACCAAACGCATCATCTAAACATCGTCTAACAATATTCCATCTAAGAATCAAAGATAACAGCCTAATGTTACATTCTGACCCTGTTATGTTAGTACAACATCATGGTTAGTTCTAAGCAAGAGTTTCGCAAAGAGTCCAATTAAACATTAACTCTCCAACAAAGGAGACTCTCCAACAAAGTGAATTAAGGTCAATATTGGAAATTCATATTTTTATAATTACTGCCAAATACAGAAATCTCTCCCATCATTAATTGACTGTATTTGTTATGGAAGCTTGTTTCCGCCACAGAATAAAACATTTTAAAAGATAATTGCGACTTTTTATCTCACAATGGGCTTTATGCACAGCTGCACTACTTCCTGAACTTCAGCCAGCTCTTTGTTTCCTGTCTGCCATTATTGGACAAACTGATTAATCCAGGTGTGCCTGACCTCAGTAACAATAATCAGACACACCTGGATTAATCAGTTTGTCCAATAATGGCAGACAGGAAACAAAGAGCTGGCTGAAGTTCAGGAAGTAGTGCAGCTGTGCATAAAGCCCATTGCGAGTTTACATCACAATTGCGAGATATAAAGTCAGAATTGCGTGAAATAAAGTCGCAATTGCGTGTTATAAAGTCAGAATTGCGTGAAATAGTCGCAATTGCGTCTTATAAAGTCAGCATTCTGACTTTTCTCGCAATTGCGACTTTATATCACGCAATTCTGACTTTATAACACATAATTGCGAGTTTATATCTCGCAATTCTGACATGTTTTCTCAGAATTGTGAGATATAAAGTCCAATTCTAAGGGAAAAAAAAGACGACTTTTTTTTTTTTACCTCAGAATAGTTTATATCTCACAATTCTGACTTTATAACACGCAATTGCGACTTTATATCATGCAATTCTGACTTTATATCTCGCAATTGCGACTTTATTTCTCAGAATTGCGACTTTATATCTCGCAATTGTGACTATTTCTCAGAATTGCGACTATTTCTCACAATTCTGACTTCATATCTCGCAATTGCGACTTTATATCATGCAATTCTGACTTTATATCTCGCAATTGCTACTTTATTTCTCAGAATTGCGACTTTATATCTCGCAATTGCGACTTTATTTCTCAGAATTGCGACTATTTCTCACAATTCTGACTTCATATCTCGCAATTGTGAGAAAAAAAAGTCAGAATTGTGAGATAAAAAGTCACAATTATTATCATTTATTTATTATTCAGTGGCGGAAACAAGCTTCCATAATTTGTACTTCATCCTCTAAAACAACTGAAAATGTTCTTTCAAAATATTGCAGCAAAAAGCGAGCACTGCTGACTATTGACTATATATGATTCCCTGAAAACCTTTTTGTTCTCTCACAAAGAACTAAAGATAATGCATATTTGCATGAGTAAAATAACTACCTACTAGCTTCTTCATTATCTGAAAGGTTAGCGTCTTCCAAATAACAAGTACAAAAAAAGAGAGGATATATTCTATTCTTAGCCTAAGACATGAGCTACTGTAATTTTGTCAAACTTGAAATTAAGAAATTATTTCTTCATGTAAAAGCCTATGCCTGATGCTCTATGGGTGTACTGAGGGAAATGTGGTGCTTGACTGCTCCTCTTACAAAAATCTCATAAAACATAATGGCAAAAGCTCATAATTTTGAACATTAATTTATGTCCATTTGCTCAACATGCTGAAGAAAACCAGCAGAGGGGTACAAAGAGACGACACATACCCGTATGGGTGATGGTGTGTCTCTGGAGATGGTAGCGTTGGAAAAACCTCATATCACACATTGTGCAAGCAAATGGCTTCACCCCTAGATGCAGAGTACTAGTATTAGAAAGCACTTGCAGATATCAGCATCAACGAAGTAAATTCATGATAAAAAAAAAAAATGACAGTAAATTCACAAAACAGCCACACACACACACACACACACACACACAAAGATGTCTAATCCTCCATGTCTAAAACAGATAACAACTAAAGTCTCCATGCAAACTGGGTCCGGAGGGAAAATAAAACGTGTCTATACTTGTCCCTTAAAAACAGTGTTTATTACAGTAGGCTCATTCTCAGGAAATGGTGCCATTTGTGCCCCATGAATGAACAACAATAATATTTGGAAAAAGTACAAATGTGGTAAAAACTATAAAGGGTTGTTCTACAACATTTCTACAGTATTGAGTATATTTGGCCTCCGGTGATAGACGCTGCTTTCAAACGCTCTAATTTGCATTTGTTTCTATTTACGGAGTGTTTTTTTTAAATCGTAGAGCATTGTAGCCAATCATATCTGTTAAGCGTGGCCAATGGCCAGAGGTGCAAGTCAGTAAGCTAGTCAGAATCTGCTTAACAGCTGAAAACGCATCAGGTTTTGCTTTGTCCAATGTGAGTCACACAAACAAACAAAGTGTAAACACAATGTAAATAAGAGACTTATTGTACAATTAAGAGAGCTTTTTTTATTATAACAGGAGTTTTCACGAGAAGGATGAATTCAGTGAGCTTTCTAGATTTAAAACCATATTTAAAATGTGCGACTGAATCGTAAACTGCAATGATTGACAGGGATGACCAAGGGATGAGACAAAATGGGACAACGTTTCTTAAAGTACTTAATTTAAACGTTTTTGCTCTGGTACAGACATAGGCGTCGGAAGAAAAAAAAAAAGTGGGTGGGTCCTCCCCCAGAAAAATGTTTACTGGAGTAACTGTTAAATACCATTTCATGTATTCTGGTGCCTTTCAATTAAAACACGTAAACTAAACATCACTTCACGTCGGGCGGTTCTTTGCCTCCACGTCGTGCATTAAATGCACAGCTATCCGTGGACTATCCCGCTAATACCATGGTCATTTGCCAGCAATGACAACTTAAAGGTGTTATTGATGTTTGCAATGCAATATTTGACTGGAAGGGTACAACGGGCGGTTACTTTCGTCAGTTGCGGCTCGTTGAGAAATATAATGTAGCGATTCAGTGGAAATGGAGTTTAATTTATTAGGGAATTCCTCAAGTGGAGTGGATTTTGACTGACGGCGCTACGAAAAGACAAATGCGCTGAATCAGAGATGGTAAAAGTAAGTGGGTCCAATATCATTGGTCTTAAATGATAAATTGGTCTTGTCCCATATACAATGGTTCCGACGCCCATGCGTACAGAAAACCGTTGGTAGGGTTGGGAATTGTAAGAAATTTTCCGGGTTCTGCGTTCTGCCTAACGATTCCGGTTCCATTAAAATGATAAAACATCTAATAAAATATAGTGGTAAGGAATAGGGTTGGGTATCGTTTGAATTTTAAGGATTCCGATTCCACTTATCGATTACTAATTTCGATTCCAATAAGGTAAAAAAATTCAAACTTAGATATTCACTTTTATTTCAAGTCTTATTGCAAAACATTTAATTGTCGCTGAATATCATGAACAAAAGTCAATAGGCTAAAAACACTTACACAAGAAATGTTTGCCTATGGTTTAAAAATACCATAGCAAAAACAACTAGCCAAACTAATATAAATTAAGCCTTTTTTAAAAACAAGTTAACACTCAGTAATTAAAAAGGACAAATAAAAAATTTGCAATCGCAACAAATACAACCAAACAAATATATGATTGAAATAAACCGTGTTTTAAGATTGTCAAGTTCAGAAACTAATTCAAATGTAAAATAACATTACAAATATAGTTACAAAAGTTATTCAGTGAAGAACGACTGAATTTTCTCTGTCTTTTGTTGTTTGATTAACGTTATTATAGAGACGGCAGCAGGAATATTAGGCTGCTGTCACTTTAAGAGCTCCACGGATCCATTCAAGCGTGAGACGACTCGTGCACTGTTTTTCGTGCTGCAAGCGTGTGTAACAGTAAAGGTTTGAAACCACTTTTTCTGTGAGCGCGCTTTGGATGTGTGTGCAGCACGGAAAACAGCGCACGAGTCTTTTGCGCTTCAATGGTTTAAATCACATTAAAATGCACACACAGGAACCGATAAGCGGAATTGAAATGCGTGATACTTATCGAATCACCAGTTCTTGGAACTGGTTCTCGATATCAATCCCTAGGTGTTGGTACCGACTACTGACATTTTGGTATATTTATACACTATATATTCAGAATGTGATGACGCATTTCTGATTGAAACGAAGTCAGGACAGGACATTCTTTTTACAGTCAATAGCATTTTGTTTACATCAAAATCACTGATCTGTATTGTCGGAAGAGAGAGACTGTAAATTTTTAATGCTTAAATCAGTGAACTGTTTTCATTAATTTTACACTTAGCACAAAGTACAGAAATATTAACCAATTTTGTGTGACATTATTTTCTAGTTAAGGCCATTATGAGCCATCTTTGCACTGACCTTAAACCCTATTTTGGGGTAATATATATTTTTGATTCTAATGTGATTAATGCTGCCTTCATGTGCTTTCAGAATTTCAAAATGATCATAAATACAAGTTTCCAACTCTGAAGTTACACATACGCCCCCCTGAAGTAATTATGACTGGGAAAATAGATGAGTATTTGATGTACATTAAAGTCCACAGAGAAAAGAGCACCGTTTGAATGAGCATGTTTTTCCAAGAGAAGACCCACCAGGGTAGCCCAACACACCACATTGTTTTATTCCACCGCAAACTATATGTCATGAATGCTGTTTCTGTTTTGGATCTTTATGTTTGGTGTTAAAAATAACAGTGTGAACGCAAACCAGGACTAAATGTATCAAGAGAACCGAACTACAAGTTTGAACACACCTTAGGTGAAAATATCAGTCATCTTTTCAAATTATAAGCATAAGGATTTTAATTTTACTGTGACGGGATGTAAATAATAGCGAATTAGGGTTAGTAACAATAAATAATAACTAAACTATAAAATAATTAATTGGTTTGAGTAGGACCAACTTAAATTAAACAAATTAGGTCAGTCAAATTAACTTTTATGAGTATTTAACACTTTCTTTTTCTTTCAAGTTCACATAACTGATATATTTTAAGTAAACTGAACTGTCTTTTTTTATTTATTTTTATGAAATTATTTATTTTAATTTAGATGAATTTAAGTTTAACTAAAACTGGGCTGGGATTTCTATTTCCCAGCATGCTTTGCCCATGGCACCCGAAAGGGAGAGCTAAAATTAAGAGTTATATGTGGGTTTTTTTGTGCAAGATTAATGTTAAGTGGGAGATTTAGTAGTGATTAACGTTTTGTTATGCTAATGTAGAAGAGTTTCTATTAATGTGGGTTTTTGGAGAGTTACCATCATGCGGCTTAGTTTGAGAGCATGTATGATAAATGCTTCATATGCTGCACTCAGCAAGTGCAATACCATGCAATTGTTAACATGTTAACAAATTAGAAAGTTAGCATTCACTTAATTAGCTTGTTACAGCTAGCTAAGTTTATCCTAATGAACATGTTCACATTGAAGTTACATGAAATGTTTAAGTACACTATTCCATACATTTGACTTAATTTCAAATTTAGAACAATTAAAATGTAAAAAGTACAAAATACAAATCTGCCAGTTCTGCTTACTTAAAATTTAAAGTTCTTAATTTAAAATTGAGGCTAATTTTTTGGAGTTTTGCCAACTTATCATAGTTTAGTTTGGCTAAACTATAATTTCATGGTGGTTCAGCAGAAACCTCTTTAAATAAAAACATTTAAAACAATGCTGTGCCGGGATATGGCACAGTTCCCTGAGAATGGGCCAGCGATTTCAAGACATGACACATACCCGTGTGGGTGAGACTGTGTCGTTGGAGATGACAACGTTGAAAAAACCTCATGGGGCACATTGTGCACGCAAATGGCTTCACCCCTAAATAAACAAAGTAACAGTTTATGGGGACAAGTACTATTAAATAAATTTGGTGCAACTTGAAATGAAAATTTGGTGCAATGAAAATGAAAATGTTTACCCCTTTGGGCAAAAAAAAAAAAGCCATAATGCACATGGAGAACCATGGAGAGTGTGTTTGCCATGTCTGTAGTGAAGGCTGCAGAATAAAGTGTTTAATATGCTTTAATGTGCATTGCCCCCTTGGACTCGTACCCGTATGGGTGAGGCTGTGTCTCTGCAGGTGGTAACGCTGAAAAAACCTCATGTCACACATGGAACAAGCAAACGGCTTCACCCCTAAACACAGAGTACCGGAGTGTTACGTTTTGATGAGTAAAAACTTTCAGTATGTCCAACACCCCAATGCATTGTCTGTAACTATGGCCAAACTCGAGTTTGTTGCAGCCAAACCTATATTTGAAAACTTTTGTATAAACTATAAAAAGTAATGTGTACAAAGCATTGCTGCCAACTTTTTAGTAACATGAGGAAACATTTGGATGTTCCCCTCTGTTTACAATCTTGTAGAAAGTTTCAAACAGGTAAAAAAATACACATGTAAAACTGTCTGTATTGCAAAGGCAACAGTTGGGGGGAAAAAATAGGTCTGAATATATATGTCTGTTAAGTTGGCAACAGTGCTAAGCTGTGCATCGGTGTAGTCAGGTAGAACAATTCAAAAGGGTAAGGAGAGACGGCTCATACCCGTGTGAGTGAGGCTGTGTCTCTGCAGGTGGTAACGTTGGAAAAAACGCCTGTCACACATGGAGCAAGCATACGGCTTCACCCCTGAATGCACAGAGCAAATCATGTGTCAGATTTAAACCATGCATATGCAACACATTTATGTCAATATAGGAGCTAGACATTACTCGCATGCTTCACAAGAATGGAGCGCAATAGATGCTTGCAGGCACATAGAAAGCACATGAAAGATGGTTACACAGTTTAATGTGGCGCTGACCCACAACCCATGTGCTAATAAGTGAAATAGGATATTCAACAAGAAAAGATAATATCCATCAAAAAATGTATTGATTTTGTGAAGTGGGTGTTACACACCAGGATGGATGTTGACTTGATTAAACTGGATGAATGATTGGAAGTAGGGGTGGGCGATATGACCAGAGTCTTACAACATTAGGAATTTTATTTCATGCTATTTCGCTGGAAATTTTCGGGCAGAAATGGTTTTGGAGGGCCGAAATCAAGGACTGAAACAATACGTTTTGACAGTGTTAAGTATTTTGTGCACAAAACGTGGCCAAGTCACAACAGTTAAACATGTCAGCTGTGTGGACACTAGCTATAGATTGACAAAATTGATTTCTCGATTTTAATTAGTAATGATACGGTTTCTTAAATCTAAAGCGCACATGAACTGATCATCTCATCTCCACGTTACTACTAGGGTGAACGTCAGAAGGCATGTTGGCAAATACATCACAACTTACTGAAATTAATGCAGTCTCATGTAATCGCTCAATCAGTGTTTCAACAGAGGAAAGACTTCAATAAAACAGCTTGTAGGCCATAAAATGTCACTTAACCTTACATTTAACTCAGCTATTCAATGTCCATAAACTCATTAGGAAGATAGAAAAAAAATAACTCTAGAGAAGAATATTTTGCTAAATATATGCACTGTATTGCATAGTGATGTCTTTTAGATGTAGATGACAATAAACTGCAATAACTTGTTTTCATGACAGATTTATTCAAACATACATTAAATAAATCTGTCATGAAAACAAGTTATTGCAGTTTATTGTCATCTAAATGTTTATATTTCACCAACAAACAGGAGTAGATACAATTCTGTTATTAAACAGTGCCTTATGTGCAATTTAAACATTTGTACAACTCAGTTTTAGCCATTTAGGTGTTGATTAATTAACCTAGCATCAATTTATTATTTATTTTCAGCCAAGTGCATCCTGAATTTTCGGTTTCGGCCCAGAATTTTCATTGTTGTTTTTGTTATTTTATCTTTATTATTAAAATTTAAAAGAAAGATGCAAAATCCAAACAACAAGACAAAAACAATACAACTGACATAAACTGTGCTTTAAAGAAATGTTTTGATTGAACACGGTCTACGTTTTTCACTCGTTTTTACAATCAGAATTGACAATTTTGTGTGTATTTGACCATTCAAGCTCAATTAGTCACGAAAGGTAACTCAATTCGGTACTCGCGCAAACTCACTCTAAGACATTTTTTATTGACATTTTATATCATTGCAATCTCATCATCTTGCCCAATCCTAGCTCTCCTGATCTGCGTTTATCTTTCTCCGTGTTTATGTGTACATGAAACTTGAGTTAGCCACGTCCACGAATATTTGCAAACCACAGTATACACAAAAAAGAAAATTCTGTTGCGGCATTTTATACCATCATAACGATACATACATATCCATACTGCCGAGCCCAAATTGGGCATTAAGTCAATAAAGTGGGGTGCAGAAGATATAATTTAAGACTGGCAACTGTTTGCTCCATTTCAAATGTAAAACTATGAAATTTGTCAATGAGCTTTTAAGACTCAATATGAAAAATCCACATGAACAATGATTGCCAGGGTTGGACTGTGAAATTTTGATAGCACTGTAAAAATTAGGGCTGCCCCAACTAAAGATTTTCCTATGCGACTGGTAGTCATACATTTATGTCGACTAGTCGCATGTTTATGACAATAATTAGTGTTTTCTGAGTCAGTGTCGGCTGCAAAGATGAAGTTGACGACGCTGACTCTCATCTCTGCAGTACAGTGAATACGCGCTTCCACACTCTGCACGAATACTTGGATATGCACCTAATAATAGCACAAATTTATCTAGGTTCACTTTAAAGTTTAGAGAGAGCGGCCATGTAAAGTGGCTAACGTTAGACTACAACTTTCAAATGAATGATAAGCTAACGTTTGCATGCAGAGTTTGCACGTCATCTTTTTAGGCTTATCCTTTACCATCTCTAAATGATCCCACACTTTGGATTTTCTGTCCGATATAATTACCACATGGACCAGCCATTTTAACATTGTGTCACTGTGCGACTTCGCCACTTCCCGTGTGTGTTTGTTTTTTCTGCGACCAACCAGACCAATTCAAATTTGGTCACGGTTGGTTGTCAAAAGTACCGACTTCGGTACCAAGTCGGTACTGACATTTTAAAAATGTGACGATACCAGCATTGAGCGCTGTTGAATGGATTCTTAAACACCTCTGATTGGCCACTGTGTTCACACGCTCAACATATATGGCTGTGATTGGCTACAATGATCAAGGCTTTAAAAACGTTGTAAACAGACGCTCTTCACCAAGCCCTTACACAGATACACACGGGAGCGTTTGAAAGCAGGCGTCTATCAGTGGATCCCTAAAATATACGCTGATAGACGCCCGCTTTCAAACGCTCCCAATGTGTATGTGTAAGTGCTCGGTGAAGAGTGTCAAAGACGTCTATTTACAACATGTTTTTAAATCGTTGATCATTGTAGCCAATCAGAGACATATGTTGAGCTCGTGAACACAATGGCCAATCAGAGGAGTTTAAGAATCCGTTCAACAGCGCTCAAAACGTTAGAGGGAAATGCTGGTATCGTCAAATTTGTTCAATTTCAGTATCAATTTGGTACCAAAGTCGGTACATTTGACAACGCTAGTAGAAATGCACAAACATTCATCTCAAATGGTGGCGTTTGGGAGGGAAATAGGAAAGATGTCATTCTTCAACAATATGTTGAAGGGAGCCATACCTTGAGTGTACCTTCAGTACTTAACATTGTCTGCGCAAAACCCAACCGTAATCACATACATTTGTTCATGGAAATTAGCTGTTAGAACAAAGATCAGCAGGGCCCCTTTGGAATATAGAGGTGAAATAGAAAAGTGTTTTTTTGTGAAGATTAATTATGAAGCATGAACTTGTGATTGCCTCACAGACAAAGCAGACGTCATGCAGGCGATATCTAGCATGCTAAAAAAGCAACGAGGCTCGTGTGCAGGAATTCTCAGCGAAAGCAGAAAGCTTTAAAACTGCAGAGTGAGCGTAACACTGCATGGTTCAAAAATGGCAGTGAAACAAACAAAAGCAATGCAGACAGCAGCGGCACATGGGTAAGAGATGACTTGTACCCGTATGAATGAGGCTGTGTCGCTGAAGGTGGTATCTTTGGAAAAATCTCATGTCACACATGGTGCAAGCATATGGTTTGACGCCTAAACGCAGAACAAAATGTCAATAAGCTGTCTGCATTACATAATGTGATAACTTACTCAAAAGTACAGCCATTTTGCTAACTAGAAACTGTAGGCAGTCAGATTAGCAGAATACTAGGTTCCATTTTAATGGATGTCTATATATCTAAAACTATTCTGAAACTTTTCTAAAAGCCTATTGAAACGTATTCCTGGCATAACTTTAAATGTACTTTTTATTTAGAGGCTGGGTCAACTTTCTAATGTCTCAAATGCTTAAAAAACAAAGACATTTAGTATGTGTTGTGAATAGCTTTAGTGCAACAACAATTTGAAAGCATTTTACACTTGTGTTTTGTGCCATTGTACTTGGCGTGAAAGCAAATCCTTAATCTTAAAAAGAAACAAGGTTTTGTTCTGTGTAGATGGCTATGATTTGTGACTCTGTTTAAAAACAGGAGTATCCATTCTGGGTTTATATCACTGAAAAGACTAATGAGAGCAGCTTACAGGATTTTTATAGATCAAAAACAACATGATGTGATTTGTGTGCAAGACTTGTAAGCTCATGTAAACAAAGATAAAACTATTCCATTTCATGTTTAAAATGTGTAAAAGCAAATACTTGAAGGATAGTTTTTGAAATAATGTCCAATGTAATGACACATACCAGTGTGAGTGAGGCTGTGTCTCTCCAAGTGGTAACGTTGGAAAAACCGCATGTCACACATGGAACAAGCATATGGCTTCACCCCTAAACGCACAGAGTGGCAAATTCAATGATCGTCTACACAGAATCAAAACCCTGCTAATAACAAACGTTAAGCTTAATACACCCGCAAGGGTTTAGCTGCTTTAAGATATATGACATGATCTTTGCTTTAATGCCTACTTCAGAATAATGCTCAAAAGTCAAGTTTCGCACAGTGTTCATTAATCTTTGCTCGATGAAAATGTGTTTCTGGTACAGAAGTCATTAAACGAGGGTTAAAAAAAACAGACTTGGCATAAAAACTGCACTACAGAACTTTGGCATCTTTTTCATATGAAAGTTTCTTTTAATCTCACAATTATAACTTTCACAATTGCAAGGAGAAATAAAGTCAGAATTGTGAGATAAAAAGTTGCAACTACTTTTTTAACTGCTAGTTTATATCTCACAATTCAGGCTCTCTCGCAATAACGTGTTTATATCTTACAATTGTGAGGAAAAGATTTAGAATTACGTAGAGCTGCACGATTCTGGATAAATTGACAATCACAAATTTTTTGTTTGAAAAGTAAAGATCACGATTCTGAACAGACAACAAAATAAAATAAGTATTTTGAAGCCTCCAGTTACGTGCAGAAGATGATTTACTTTTTGATGGCTACTGTAGAAGACATCAGTGTTTATATCTGAACTATGAACTTTTATCCCAGCACTTGTAATATTTTGCATTATTGTAACAGAAATAATGATACTGTGTGTTTGAAAAGACTGTTTGTGATGCTGTTTCATACCTAAACATGACAACTGTTCTCTCACAGATCTGAATGTTCGCTGTGTGTACTTGTCAAAGGTTTAATAGACACAGGCGAATCGTTGTCATTTAGGAATAAGATGGCGTGGGTGTTTGAATCGAGATCACAATCTTTTAACGATTAATCGTGCAGCTCTAGAGATACAAGCTTGCAATTGCAAATTATAATCTCGCAATTCTGTTAAAAAGGTCTGATTTGTGACATAAGTCGCAATTATGTTTTTTTAATTTTCAGAAACAAGCTTCCGTACTTTCACCATCTGTGACAGTAACATGAAATTGCACATCACTTGCAGAGTAGTTATTTTACATCAGCTGTGTTTCGTCACACTTGAACACTTATTTGTTATGTATTTTCTCAATAATGAAATCTTCTGTAGTGCAGCTTTAAGAAAACTGTGTCTCTCTTCTGGTATTTGGACATTTGGGTATTTTATGCATAAACCACAAAAGTCCAATAATTCATTGTTCGCATACAAATAATTAAAACTACATTATTTACTTCTGTCAAATCACCAATGTTGAAGGTAACAGGCACTGTTTAAAGTCAGAACGAAGATGCAAAGAGGAAGAAGTCGTACCAGTGTGAGTGAGGCTGTGTCGCTCCAAGTGGTAACGCTGAATAAATCTCATGTCACACACGGCACAAGCAAACGGCTTCTCTCCTGTGAGAAAAACAAAAGAACACATTGACAAATGACCAAAATCTAACATGATAAAAGTGTGAAAATGTGGATGTGTGTCAACGAGGTTAAATGTGGATAATCCATGAATGTACAGTACAGGCCATAAGTTTGGACACATTACTATTTTTAATGTTTTTGAAAGAGGTTTCTTCTGCTCATCAAGCCTGCATTTATTTGATCAAAAATACAGAAAAAAAAAATCTAATATTGTGATATATTATTACAATTTAAAATAATTGGTTTTCAATTTATTATACTTTAAATTCAGCGTCACATGTGACATCCAGTCTATCACATGATCCTTTAGAAATCATTCTAATATTGTGATTTATTATGAGTGTTGGACACAGTTCTGCTGCCTAATATATTTTATGAATAAAAGGCTAAAAAGAACTGCATTTATTCAAAAAATTATAATATTTTTCTAATAATATAAATCTTCTTTACTATCACTTTTTATCAATTTAACACATCCTTGCTGAATAAAAGTATTGATTAATTTCAAAAAAAGAAAGAAAAAAAAATACTGACCAGTAGTGTATATTGTTGTTACAAAAGATTTCTATTTTTAAAACATTTGCTTTAAAAAAAAAAAAATGTATTCATCAAAGTATCCTAAAAAAGTATCACAGGTTATGAAAAAATATTAAGCAGCAGAACTGTTTCCACATTTGATAATGAATCATCATATTAGAATGATTTCTAAAGGATCATGTGATAGACTGGAGTAATGGTCCTGAAAATTCAGCTTTGCATCACAGAAATAAATGATAATTTAAAGTATAATAAATTGAAAACCAATTATTTTAAATTGTAATAATTTATCACAATATTAAATTTTTTTCTGTATTTTTGATCAAATAAATGCAGGCTTGATGAGCAGAAGAAACTTCTTTCAAAAACATTACAAATAGTAATGTGTCCAAGCTTTTGGCCTGTACTGTATTTGTTACTGTAAGTAATACTTCCAGTCCATAAAGCTGTGATATTCATACCAGTATGGATGAGAATGTGTCTCTTCAGGTGGTATCCACTCCTGAAGGCCCCGTAGCAGTGATCACAGATGAAGTTCTTCTGGACTTTTGAAAGTGGACAATTTCCATTTTCATCCACAACCGCCTACAAGGAAAATTAATGGAAGACATTTTTTTTTATTTTATGTACTGATCACTCTTTTCCATGTAGTTACTATTTAATTTGAAAAACAAAAAAACAGCATTACTAAAATACAAGTTTTGTGTGAGTCCCCAAAAGTGTCCCTAATTATACTCTAGTCTTTTTTAAAAAGTATATGTGCATCCCTACTACAAAGGCATAATTATATTTATTGCTTACGAATCTATATCACTGACAGTTATATGATAATCCAAGGAGGGAGAAAACAATAGCAAAACAGACAATTATACTGTTTTTAAGTTATTTCCAGAAAGAATTACAATATTATTTGTGGACAAAAAATTCCCCAAAAGATCAACCATTTCTGGTTTTAAATATCCTTGTGGGGACAAGTAAGAAATACCTGAACCACACACACACACACACACACACACACACACACACACACACACACACACACACACACACACACACACACACACACACACACACACACACACACAGGGTTAGTACATTTCCATGTTTAGACTAACCATTCTTTTAAATGAATACACAAAAACAACATCATAAATCAACTCCAAACATAAAAGAACCTAAACTTTAAGTAACAAACTTCACAATGAAACAGATCTGCTTTATTCCTAAAACATCAGAGCCCTTTAAATCACAGTAGATGCTGCTGCCATGAAAACACACAATAACCGTTATTGTGCTTCAGCGTTCCCCTCCCTTACAGACGCCCCACCCCCCCCCGACCCAAACCAGCCATCTCCTCCCCCACAACAACACAAACACACCATTACCATACAGGGTCAGACCGTCCAAATGCTTGCAATGTCATATCCAGTACAGACATGTTCTATAATACTCTCAGAAACCCTCCAACGCGACCGAACTACACTGCAAAACTCAAGCGTCTCACAGAAAGCAGAGCATTCGAGTAAACTTTGTGTGATTTGTGGCCGACGGGCAATGCTTTCACAGGACTGTGACACACTACACTACACGCCACCCCCACACACACTGACCTTCCCCGCCTGCCCGTCCTGCTCTCTCACTTTTGAGGGTGTTCCCGACTTCCTGTTCTTTTTCTTCAGCTGCATGTCTTCATTGGGTCTCATTTCCTTCTCATCCAGCATTCGAGGAGCTGTAAAATCACCCTCCTTCCGCAGAAGCTACGGACACACAGACACATTTATTACAAACCTTTGAAGGAATTACCACCTCGGAATTATTATGCAACTCTATAAAATTTCAGAAATACATTTTAACATTCTGCTAACAATCTGAATGAGTGCATTTTAAAGTTTATTTTGTGCCAATAATCACACATTAGTTGTATGTAGAGGTCATCAGGCTTCAGGCTGTTACTAGGTAGATGATGCATAACGTGCCCATGGACATTTTTTTTTTTTTTTTATCAATATTTTAAGTATTGAACCTATATCTTAGGCACTGAAACTGATCACCATATATTTTAAGAGAAATAATCATTTCTAGACAGCTTTTAAATGGTCCTGTGGTGAAAAAAAAAATGAAATACAAAAGTGCAATATTCCCTGTAGTCTTTCAAACAATAAGAAGTTATTAAAGATGCTTGTGTAATTATTAAAGAAATATACTGATATAGTTATTAGCTAAATTTATTTAGAATGTCAAATTGCAGGACATGTACAATTTTCAAAAGAATAAAACATACAGAAATTTGCTGAATGTGAAGATGTATTTTACACACTTTTTAATCCAAACTTACAGAGCCCACAAATTACATGCGGACATATTATTTATTTATATATATTAGGGCTGCCAACATTAATGCACTCAATTAAATTCAAAATGAACATAAATTAATGAAGCGAGCAAAATTTACGTAATTTACGTCAGTTAGATGATTTAGAAGTCGGGAGCTTATCGAACTGAGCATCTACAATGTGAGAACAGTGAGTGACACAGCCAGTTTTCAGTGAATTATTCATTCCAGTGAATGTTTAGCTTTAAAACACAAGCTCTGTCATATTCTGAAGATTAATAATAGTGATTATTATAGTGAACACATTTTAAGGCTTAATATTAAGAAATGTGCATCGTGCAATAAAGAATTTAAGTACTCCAAATTAAGTTTAATTATATTTATATCAGTAAGCCTCAAGCGTTGTGTCAGTAAATATGGATTTGTAGTTTACTTAGTGAAAAAAAAAATATTAAAAATAAATTTATTTCATACTAGGTATAGACTCCTTATATCATTTGGTGTAATTTTGCAGCCTATTCTTTTTTTTTTGGAAGACACCTAAATTTACCTTGAAAAAAGGTAGCAGAAAATACAGTTTTGTGAGAATCACTTTGCTGGATATAGAAAAATGACCGGCCAAATGTGAAAATGACGATTAATCAGCCTGAGTGATATTTCAGTCTATCGCTAGTTAATAAGAAGTTTGTAAACTTTTACAGATGGCACAAAAGAACCTATTTGCAGCTGTACACTAATCTGAAGGGGTCTCCTAACCAGTGGAGGACAGGTCATGCCCGTTGGTAAGAGCATGTGTCCTTGCGTCCCACGGTCCTGTACACTCTGGGCAGATCCGTGTCCTGAAGCTGGACCCAGCGGAGACATCATCTTCTTAGGAGCTGCCATGGAACTGGCCTGCATCAGAGCCATGCTGGACAACACCGCTTCACAACCTAACAGCCCTGCCTTAAGAAAACAACATCAAGACAGAACCAAGAATATAAGACCGGCTGTTGTTGGAAGTGTTTACTTTATGTAGCACTGTTGTTGTTTTTTTATATATAAGTTTATTTATATAGGGACAGTACAAAAAAAACATGATTCCAGTCGGAAACTGAAAAAATATGTATTGCTCATCGAGAGTAATAGCATCCGTAATTTGCATCTCGGGTCCCTAGAAAGGCTTTTCTAAAATAAAATAAAAACCTACTAATCATAGAATAAAGCTAATACAACATGTCATTTATACACATACAAATACAAACCTAAATGACCTGTACCTATTTTAAGGATGCTTCCAACCCTGGCATGAATAACTAATTAAAACAAACATTTATTGAATTTAAATATGTGTGCAGTTCTGGTTTATTTTTAAGGCTGTGCAACGATTAATCGCATCCAAAATAAAAGTTTGTGTTTGCATAATATGTGTGTGTGTACTGTGATTATTTTGTATATTTAAATACACACACACACACATGCATGTATATATTTAAGAAAAATGTGTTATTTATATATAGAATGTTTATATTTATTTATAATACAAATGATATATTATATATTATATATACATGAAAATATTTCTTACATTTATTCATGCATGTGTGTATATTTATATATACAAAATAATCATACACAGTACACACACACATATTATGCAAAAACAAACTTTTATTTTGGATGCGATTAATTGTTGCACAGCCTTATTTATTTTAAACCACCGCTTTACCTTCAATGTCAAAGACTTTATTTCACGTACTGCTTTAAACTCATTTGGCAACATGTTCCACTAAGGGATTTGTAACTTGAATTAAAGTGAAAAGCAAAGTCAATTTAGGACAAAAACATGCACGTCCTGTATGAAACGCGAAGAGAACTAACCCATTTCATGTGGTCCCGGACCGAGCTGCCGGGTATGTGTGACATGGTGGCAGACAGCGGTTGAGAGACAGGCGAGATGTGTAGATGAGACGTCAGTTCGGACCAAGTGTCACACAAGTCTCACCGGACTCTATCATGGGGCAGCAATGTCTTTTCTTTGTGGTGACAAAGATGAATTAGAGTAGAAACATGAGACATTCACAAAGAAAAAACAGCAAGAGTTCTAAGACTGATCAGAGTGGGTAACAGTAATTACAGGCTTTCATCCACTGAAGGCAGCACTTAAACCCAGAATGCTTTGGATAAAGGGAGTTTGCTTTGCTAGGTCTAATGCCCAAATATGCTGGATGAAAGCCTGACGCATATGGGATAGACAATTGGAAACACTTCAGGAGTTTGAAAGTAGTCTTCTGATTGTTTGAATTCTACAGGATTTCTGGGAGATGTGTGTGTCGTGTTCTTTAACGGTCTGCCTGGAAACAAAGCCGTCTTGATGCCAAACCCCCTCATGGAAAAAGAAAGCCCTCGTGTTTAGGCCTGTATCTGTGACAATGAGCACTTATCAGGATCAACTACACGCTGGGTTCTCAAAAGCACAGTTGTGTTAAACAGAAGCTCAAACACGCTTCGCTTGATGTGCGAGAACCAATGAGGATCATTCTTGTGTGTCGCAGCACGTTTGAGCTTCTGCAAGAACCAATGAGGATCATTCTTGTGTGTCGCAGCAAGTTTGAGCTTCCGCAAGAACCAATGAGGTTCATCCTTGTGTGTCGCAGCACGTTTGAGCTTCCGCAAGAACCAATGAGGATCATTCTTGTGTGTCGCAGCACGTTTGAGCTTCCGCAAGAACCAATGAGGTTCATCCTTGTGTGTCGCAGCACGTTTGAGCTTCCGCAAGAACCAATGAGGTTCATCCTTGTGTGTCGCAGCTCGTTTGAGCTTCCATAAGAACCAATGAGGTTCATTCTTGTGTTACGAAGCACGTTTGAGCTTCTTTAAGAACCAATGAGGTTCATTCTTGTGTTGTGCAGTTTCCGCAAGAACCAATGAGGTTTGTTCTCGTGTATCAATCAGGTTCAGTTGAGTTTCTATTTACATTCGCTGATTAGTGTTTGTATGTGAATAAAAGCTTAAATTAAATCTGTTCATAATATAAAGGGACCGAGACTCTTCAGAAAATTTGCATAGACTGTCAATGGAGGGACAGATGAACTCAATTCTTACTGGTTTGGAATGATATGAGGGCGAGTAATTAATGAGGTTTTTTTTTTGGGGGGGGGGGGGGGGGGGGGGGAGAGAACTATCCCTTTAAAAGAGTCCTTGTGCGCACACTCTTCGTCATTAGAGGTGTCAAGCCCCCTCAAAAAGGGGAGCATATATAAATCAAAGGATTGAGATCAATATTTCTCAACCCTGCTCATTAATCTGACACGTCTAATTCAGGTCATGAAGTATGGAGATGATTGAGTATTCAGCTAATGGAAGAGCCACAAAGTGAGGTGCTGTGGGAAACATAGACCGACTACATCTACTGCCACATGCATAACCATTTAATTATGCGTTTAAAAAGCAAACACCGAAGACATCCATGCATGTTGTAGCCTAATGCATGAGAACAGATGAAAGAATAACACACACACACACACACACACACACACACACATGCATGTGAAAAGCATCTCAGCGCGCTGATGTTCGCACTAAAAACTCCCCCGCAAACAAACAATCCTCATCTAACACGACTAATCCTTACATTTTCGTGAGCTTTTTTCACCTGAACCCCTCTAAACATGTCACCGCACGCCTCGTATCAGTCATGTGTGCTTTAGTTCGAGCTGGAGTTTATTTAAAACGCGTTCATGTGTGATAATGTGTTTCGTGTACATATGGCTCTCTATAATCCAATCTGTCTCTCGAGGCCTGTAAAAGCGCACCAGACCACATCATCCCGAGAGATAAAACAACAACAGTAATCATTTGTATTGAAGCGATACACATAGTGCTTATGAATCTTACCTTAATACTGCTCAATTTCGCTCTTTTATTCCAGCCCAGGTCAGTTTACAAACACAGGAAACGCCACCGGAAAAGCTCCACGAGAACGCGCACACTGGCTGCAACGTCACTAGTGTTCATGAGCGAAGTAACAAAACATCAGCAGCAAACCGTGTTATTGTATTGAAAAACGTGGGAACATGGAACCAAAGTATAAAGAGGTTATTCTATATTCACCCTGGAGAATGGTGTAAATGAAGATGTAGCTTTTCATGATAATATAATTAGCCTAATTAGATGTGGAAAGATGCCCGCTGGGGCAAGTTGACCCAACACCCCACCTTATTTTTTTCTCTCTTGATGGTACAAAACATCAACGCAACACATTCAATTAATGGCTATTTCATTATTTAGTCATCGATCTGAATTTCATCATTTCGTCAGTCAAATCAGTTAAAAGAACATTTGCTTGTAACTCTTCAAAAAATTTGTTAAAAAAAATTTTTTTTTTCAACACTGAATCTACTACACAATCTGAACTAGCAAAATGTGTATTATTGGGCCATCTCAACTTTATTTTTTTTACAAGATTTCTTAGAAGATGGACACATGTTTTCTCAGTCCTCTTACCGAAACTCATGTGCCATTTAAAAAGCATGTTTAAAAGCATGTCAATTAATTCCTTTGTTTTCCCCACAAGAAAGTGTTTATTTTAAAGAAATGGTTGGTTATATGTTCAAATAATTGATATTTGTGACAAAAAAGGCCTCAAGTTTATCATTATTTTCACATATTTTTTATTTTATTTATTAAACAATTGTATAAATGATGGACCAAACAAAACTGATAAAAACAGTGGGTTAACTTTATTTATTTTTTAGAAATTTAGAATTTAGTAACAGGAATGAACACTGGGTAACAGGAATGAGTGTCCATATGTGTGTATGAGAGAGTGTGTGTACATGACTGTGTGTGCATGAGATTTCTGTGTTGAAGTGATTTACTATGTGCTAGTAGTACTTCACAGCGAAGGAGGTGGAAAGAGAAAGAATGAGAGAAAAGAGAAGAGAGAGGAAGGGAGAAAGAGGGAAGTTAAGACAAAAAATGGGGAAAAGAGAGGTTTGCGGGTGTGTTTCTCTCTTTCCCGTGCGGTATGCCATGGGTGTTTCTGGCACCTGCATAGTATGGATATAAAATCACACAACAATGCAAAAATAAAAACGATTTCTGAAGGATTTTAATCATTATATTTCATGGTAAAGTTTAGAGATAGAGAGTGGGGACATGCAACAAATGCTACTTTTTTAGTGTTCTGGGTAGTTTTTATTAATGTTTTTAATTATACATATTAAATTTGCTGTTAGCTTAATGTGCAGGACACTTTGCTTAATCATAAAATGTATTTTAGAGTTAATTTTCATGCATTTTTATACATACAATGTCCTGGGCCCAGTTTTTCAAAAGTAATCCAGTGGGATTTCGGATCACGGATTGGATCAAATCTTGGAAATGGGTTTTTCAAAAGCAAAAGAGGGATTCTGAACTAAGATCAGATCATGTAATCCGATCTTAAATTTGATCTGGATCAAACCTGCCCTTTGGGTTTTTCAGAATTTTGAACTCGGATTAGGATCTATTTGATCCAAAAAAACAGGATTATCCTGATCCCATCAGAAGGGTGGATTCAGTTGTGATTTTTCGAACCAAATAAAACCAGAGAGGTTTTTTTTTTAAGTGAATGATCACAAAATCAATGTTTACTGATGATACATTTCTTCATATTTGAAGCATATATGAAGCATGTCACATCTAATGAGATATGGTAAAACAACAAAATCTACAATTTAACATTATAACAAAATAAGGAAAGTAAAATGTTTCTGTTTATTACAGTGTTTCTGTTTCTTAAAATTAAAATAAACAACGGTTATTTGTGGCCACCGGTATTTTGCCAACTGCTGTTCTTTGCTAAGCCAGTAGGCTACACTGTTGGTTCCATTTAAGGCTCTAGTAAACAGGATTTGGTGATCCTGAAAAGTTCCTATCCGGATCAGATTGATCCAATCCGATGTTGCTTTGAAAAACTGGCTCAAAAGTAAGGTGGATTACGTGATCACGGATCGCAAAAAAAAGGATTACTAAATCCGGATCAATTTTATCCGGATTAAACCTTTTGAAAAACCGGGCCCAGGGGACAGAAATGTCACCCATTCACACACAAAAAAAAACTGATTCGTTCACGAACAGCACATCAAACGTCTGATACATACAGCACAATGCATACAGATGCACGTTTGTGTATATTACATTATACAAATGTTGTATTTTTATTTTTTTGACCAGTTTTTAAAAGTTTTATTAATTTTTTGTTCCTGAAATCCACCCTTCTGCTGGGATCCGTATAATTCAGATTTTTTTTTTATAAAAAAAATTGAACAACACAAACGGATGATTTGATCCAGATCAAAACCAAGATTGGATTGGGTGGACTTTGAACCACCCATTTTCAAGATTTGATCCAATCCCGATATCTTAAATACAAACAGATCATGTTTGAACATCTGGGCCCTGGGACCAGTTTTTCAAAAGTAATCCAGTGGGATTTTGGATCACGGATTGGACCAAATCTTGGAAATGGGTTTTTCAAAAGCAAAAGAAGGATTCCGAACTAAGATCAGAGCATGTTATCCGATCTTACATTTAATCTGGCTCAAACCTGCCCTTTGGGTTTTTCAAGACTTTGAACTCGGTTTGGGATCTATTTGATAAAAAAAAAAAACAGGATTATCCTGATCTCATCAGAAGGGTGGTTTTAGTTGTGATTTTTCGAACCAAATAAAATCAGAGAATTTTTTTTTTAAGTGAATGATCACAAAATCAATGTTTATACTGATTTCTTCATATTTGAAACATATATGAAGCATGTCACATCTAATGAGATATGGTAAAACATTTTTTTTAGAAATCTCAAAGCTATCCGCTGTCAAGTAAATGTCACTGTTGCTCACAGCTCTATAATTCCACAGTATATTAATGGCAATGACAACAACAAATATACTCAGTCATTCAGTAGCCTAATTAAAAGTAATTTCTCACAATTGCATCTCCAATTGCATGTCCAGTGTGTCTTTCATTAGGTAAGAACATTGGCGGCTGTTCTGGTTCTACATCAGGCTCAGGTCCATCAAAATTGTCATCAAGAGGGACATGACACCTGGTGGCGATGTTGTACAGGCAAGGATTATGTTGCATGCCACCTTGGGTTGTACTCGCAAGTAGTTAAGACATGCAAGCCGTCTCTTCAGGACTCCATTTAAGTGTTCAATGCACATCTTGTTTTGCAATGTGAGGAGTTGAAGCGTGCCTGCTCAGGTGTGTTTGCAACTGTAAAAGGGGTCATTAGCCATGGTAGGAGTGGATACATGCTGTCTCCCAATACTATGCCATTTGGTCGGTGGGATTGAAGCTCTCTGTATAGTGCACTCTCTCTTAGAATACGTGCATCATGAACAGACCCTGGCCATTTCACTACACAGTTGGTTATTCAACGCATTCTCATCCCAAGTCGTCATATACTGACGCTTTTGACATTTCGTCTACATCCAACGCACATGGCACCCTTTAGCGTCAATATGAGACGCACAGAGCTTTGTTCGGTTATGGGTAGGTTTAGGTCTGGGGTAGGGTTAGGGTTAGACCGCTAGGAGGCGCCTTCTGGCCCATATCTATCTGCGTCTCATATTGACGCTAAAGGGTGCCATGTGCATTCGATGTAGACGAAATGTCCAAAGTGTCAGTATATGACGACTTGGGATGAGATCGGGCTGGGTTATGATGAGGTCAGCGTTGCCCACAAGTTGGATGTTGATGCTGTGCCTCCCCTTTCGATTGACATACTCCCACTCCCTTTTACAAGGTGCTTGGATATGCATATGAGTACAATCAACAGCACCAATAGTGCTAGGCATGTTCCTCATTTGAAAAATTGATCAGACTGCCCAGTGCTACTGACATAGCCTTCACCACATTAGTCCCATATTGTCACCAATTACTTGGTAGAAAGTTCCACATGCATTAAAGCGCAGAGCGATTAAGCACTGTTCCTCCACGGATAAAGCATGACTCGTTTGAGTTTGGTGTTGGAGTGTTGGCCTGACAAGATCTGCAATGTTCTTAATGTCATCTCTCCCAAAGCGAAAACGTCCATACAGTTCTTCTGATGTGTATTGCTCGAGTGGTTTGGCACGCTCAGTATGCACCCTTTGACGGTACCTTCTCCTACTGTAACGATGAACAGTACCCGCCATGTAGATGACTCTGTAGGCGAAATGGAAATGGGAGCAAAGAAATGATGTGTTTAAATGGTGTCACCCATTAACCAGCAATGAGCTGATTGGTGTAAGCCTAACTGAGCACAAGCCAAAGCAATCATGCTCAAGGCTTTTAAGATCAGTGTTGGCTACACCAAAGAGTTGGAACCGTGGACTCAAAAGGGCCTAATTTCACTGTGGCAGAAACCTGTGCACTGCTGGAGGGTGTTCGGGCCAATTTTGCCTTGATAGTAGGAGGTTTCAGCTCTGCAAAGGGTGGAGAAGTGACCAAAAAAGGAAAACACAACATTTGGGAGGACATAACCAATCATGCCAATGCCATGGGGTCTGGCCAAAAGTCCCGGACTATTGGAAACGACTATTTCCACTTAACTCCCTTGAAGCAACAGCATAGAATGAACTATCATCTGCTTGTCTGCACAATTGGTCATATTATTTTAGAAAGTCCTCGAGACATCCATGTCTCTCAGCGAGTTCAGTTCATAGCACTGATGTTATTATTGAACCACTAAGCACTCAAGTCATTCTTTCTCCTCTCTCTTTCGCAGTTTATCGCCTGGTGTGAAACCCAAAGGTGACTGTGGTTTCTCCATTTGACCAGGCTCCTCCATGGTGGCCAGTTCTTCTCCACCAAGTCAAAAGGCCAGTATTGTCAAAATCCGCAGCCAGCATCCTTGAGCTCCCACCAGTTCTTCTCTGGTCTCGCATGTCTCTGTTTGTGCCACTTCAGAGTGATCATCATGTCAAAATCCCTTGTGTTTATTATCTGTATCTGGTTGTCTTCAGTCCATAACGTGTCTCACACCTTCCTCCACTCTGACCACTAGGTTGTGCCGTTGAGCTTCTGCCAGGAGCCCCTTTACCCAGAGTCCAGTGTCTGAAATCACTTCCCTACTACAGTTCGGCTCACAAGTTTACATACACCTTGCAGAATATTTAAGATGTTAATTGTAGGAGCCATTTTCATGCAGTTATATATTTGTCAACTGGGTGGTGCTCTGAAACAGTATATTAGAAGAACATGGGTAGTTAGACAACAGGTGTGTATTGGTGGTGGGAAAGCACACCGTTTTTGACCATGCTGAACGTGCAAGAATGTACAGGATCATGCTGACTGTGGTAATTGGATTATAATGTGTTGGACTGAGTTTAATGCTTCACTGGTAAAGAGTAAAGTTCAAAGGACAATATGGACTATGGACAATGTGTACGCTATATCTGCAAGGTATGGAGTTCATAATTGTATGCTGAGAAACTGAAAGACTGAAACACCACAGGAAGCTAATTGAAAGCAATGTTTATTCATTGGAGCACAGTAAGATTACATTTACAACTGTGCTCATGGAGTTTGTATGCGTCAAATACTTGCTCACTCCTGTTACCAACACCAGCGGCTTAGTGTAAAGCCATAAGTGGTATTTTTGCTTTAACAAAGTGATTTTTCCCCATTAGACGGATAAAGTTTAAGGCATTAACCAACTAAGAAATCAATTAAAAAAGCTACAATTTGAGACCTGAAACACATCACATAACTGTAAAAGTAAAAATATTATTTGCTTGTTTAAGGAATTTGGGAATTATTAACTAATTTCTGTTTCCAGTACGTGACAAAAGAGCGAACGCTCAGACCCGAACACTCGGGAGGTGAACTATAGGATGCTGTGCATGCGTGTTCAACACAAAGGCCGTTTTAAGGAAACAATGTAATTTAGTCAAAAACAAATTATTCAAATCTCTGTTTTTATATAAAAACTGGAAGGAGTCGTTAATGCACATATTTTAGAAGATGAACTGAACTGAACTGAACACACAATTCTTTTTAAAATTCTGTATAAGAGTAAGTGCAAGTATATATTTTTTTATTTAGCAAACAAGACTCGGACCAGTACAGGCTAAGTGTACAATTTTTGTTGCCATGATTGTGATGGAGTTTTTCGGTTCCTTGCCACTGTTGCCTTTGGCTTGCTCAGTTGGGGATATTTTGGGGATATTTAATATTTAATTTTATCAATCAATAAATTTCTCTTGCAACAAACTTTGTTGTATTATTTTAATTTAATACTGTGAAGCTGCTTTGATACAATCTGTATTGTGAAAAGCGCTATACAAATAAACTTGACTTGACTTGACTTGACATGATTGTCAGTTTTTGGGTCAGTTTTCAGTACCTAGTCTGGGACAGTACTGAGTAAGTGTTCAATTCTTGTCGGTGTGATTGTGGCCAATGCCAGAAGTTTTCGCAGCCGGACTTGGGTCAGGGTATTTGGGCCGATTCTGGGACGTTATTCGTCCCAAGTCCATCCCGAGTCTGGTAACCTCAACCGGGCCAAATTATCTCTTACTATCTTATCTCTTCCGGCCTGCCAGATCTGGGCCATTATCGGGCCAAACCGTTTTGGCTACCTAGCTTGTACAGTAATGTCTGTAATGTCTGTAAAGTTTAAAGAAACCAAACTGGTCACTAAGGCCTGGGACACACTAGACGATTTTCAAATTTGAACCGATTTTAAAACTGTGCTGGGAGACCACAGACATAAGGGCAGTTTCAACCGATTTTTAGCATTATAATCCTCTGAATGCACACACTAGAAGATTCATCCGGACCGCGAAACCAAGTCGATTGTACTAACATTTCCACAGTGACACAGGATCTTACAGAGACTCGCGAGATCAAACGTTACTTGAGAAGAAAAACAAATAGAGGACGATCAACGTTGTCAGCTGGTTCTCCTGTGAGTTTTGTTTTATTGGAAGAAAAAAAAGGAGGAAGAAAAGAATATGGGTGATCTTCTTTCTCAATACTCCACTTTCATGGCATGTTTAGTGGCTGCCAAGTTTCAACTCTAGAAGGACGCAACATCCGGTTGTTGAAGCTTGCTCGCTCTTATTGGCTATCGCGGGTATCAAGTCAGAGGCAGAAAATATCAAATGTTTGTTCAAATATCAAATTCACGATTTGGAATCGTGTGGGCTCCGACGTGATCGGGAGCAGGAAAATAATCGTAATGACACCACACAATTGAGGAATTTTTGGACAAAAAGTCGGTTGCGAGAAGCCTTGAATCGGGCCCAAAATCGGGCTTAAAATCTTCAAGTGTGTGGCCAGTAGGGCTTGCATAGACTAGTCGAGTAGTCGATAGATCAACTACTGCAACCACTCGACGCTGTCGGAAACAATCGACTACTCGAGCGTCCATTAACATAAATGAATTAAAAATGGTGAACGTCACCAACGGACACCACACGTCAGATGGAAGTATTTCATCAAGGATGACAAAAATATTGTAATTGGCCAACTCTGCAAGAGGCCGTTCACATATTACGGCTAAAAACGTGTGAAAAGCGCGGCCGCTGTCTCCTACAAGCGCTTGCGCTCCCATGGCGTCTGTCGTTGTTATGCAATCATGAACTGCGCTCTCCATGATGACGACGAGGAAGTATCAGCAAAGGATTAATTGATTTCTAGCCCTTGCATTAGCTTTACTACTAGATATATTTCTGGAGATGAGAAGGAAAAACCCGCCTGGAAAAACTAGCGCACCACGTTGCTTCCATTATGAGCGCGCTCGCCGCGCGCCTACATTTGAAATAACGACCTTGAGCGCGAAAAAGACGCGTTATGTGAACGGCCCCTAGAAGCAGACGTCTGAAATGAAAGGCAAGAATGGCTATTTATTTGGCTTTAGACTGTTACATGAAAATGTAAAAATGAAATGTCATAATTATAATGTTTTGAGAGTTTACTTATGTAATTGTTGCATTAGGCTATGAATTAATAAATGTTTATTGATAAGATCTACCTATTTCATGTCTTTTAATTTACAGTAGCATGAACCACGAGTAATCGAGTAACTCGAGTATTGTTTTGATAAGAAATCAACTAGCAGAAATCAGTAGTCGTGCAACCCCTAGTGGCCAGCCTTAGCAACGCGACAGTTCACGATTTTACGTCATCATGCACAACTCCATGCTCTGGCAGACGCTCTCACTAATGACCCGTGAACTTCGTCAGTTATTGTGCTTAATAACCCATAACTGTCTATTTGGAAGACACAGATGTTAAATGCAATGAAATAATTGATACTGTGGCTCCATCATCATCGGAGAAAATTGTTGTTGAGGTTGACGATGTTATTCACAGCGAGTATTCACTTAAACGCAGTCAGTTATGTTTTAAGTGAATGTATGCAGTTGAGAAAGAAAACGCATGTGTTAAAGTTACAGCAGCCTAATATACCTGCTGCCAAATTATGTTTTGTCCCCATGGTATTGATGTCAAGATTGTGGCCAGTGAAAATACTGAGTGGCTGGTAACTTTGGAAAACCTATATTGCTATATTGATTATTAATTAATAATTCATTTTAATTTTCATGCAAACAGATTGCAACACATGAATAAGTGTTTGTCCAGTAGAAGTGTCTTTAATAACATTTAAATAAATCATTTGATTCAATGCACTTATTGTTTACATCCATGTTTTTACATAAAAAAAAAAATAAAAAAAATACTTCACTTAAAAATAAAAATGTCATTTGTAATTCCATCTATAATGACACTGAACCAACCATTAAACCAACCCAAACCTGTCCTAACCCACCCGTATCACACCTCAATAGCAGTACACTGTACCAAACAATTATTATTATTATATATATTTTTTAATGTAAGTACATGATATGCCTAATACAAAGTGTGGCATATTTTTCCACTGAGGAATAAACAGTAATATATTTATTTGAACAAATAAAATTCTGTCAAAGTACAAATATCTGATACAAAAAGAGAAATCCTTTTTTTTTTTTTTGTTACAAAATAAAAATGATACACAGCATCATGATAAAATAAAGTAGATATATCTGACTATAGATACATTTCTAAATAAACAGATGTGCACATACCTACAGTACACATTCACAGCATCTTCTTAACTACAGCCCTCAGTGCCAATATAGAGTAAACTCAAATCACATTATGATCTCCTGTCACAGGAGAGGTATGTTTACTGACTCTTGAAAAATTAAGACTTTCAAATAATAAAAAAATCTGTACTAACCTCCACCTTATGACCAACAATATAGAACTTTGCAGTATTTCTAATTTCAATGAATCCTTATGATAATTCACATGATGTTGGCCTTTTCCTGAGTTAAGATTTTCTTTAGACTGTCTCTGTGTCTTTTATATTGAATGGTTCTCCTGAAAAACATAATCAATACACATCCGGTCAAGATTTCATTAGTGTTTGTTTCAGTACACAGAATGACAAAAGATGAAGAGAAGATTGGTTGTTTACCTGCAGAGCTTTCATCAGATTCACCAGATTTACTGATTCTGATAAAGCAGATTGCCACGATCACAGCCAGCATGAAGACAGCAACTACCACATATGAACAACCATACCTGAGGATTGGTTCAATATTTTATTATAAATTAAACCTTTACCATAAGTTCAGTTTTCACAAAGCAAAGAGGTAAAAAACTCACAAGGTTATCTGTGGCAGTTGTCCTTGGGGGAAAATTGTTAGATGTGTAGGAACATGGGGGTCTGCTATAGGAAAGAAGAGAAAGAAAAGAGAA
This sequence comes from Leuciscus leuciscus, assembly GCF_965113295.1. Taxonomy (NCBI): domain Eukaryota; kingdom Metazoa; phylum Chordata; class Actinopteri; order Cypriniformes; family Leuciscidae; genus Leuciscus; species Leuciscus leuciscus. The sequence continues at coordinate 30,234,481 of NC_138747.1, read as the reverse complement.
AGAAAAGGGAAACTAAAATAAATGACAAAAATAAAATGCAACTGCAAGCAGCAGGTAAAAAGGGAAAGTATATGAAAAGGGGGAAAAAAGTATCTTTGTCAGATACAAAGGCAGGAATATTTTCAATCTGAGAAAAATTATACAAACCACAGTAAATGAAATATAATGGCTGAATGAAATGATACAATATTTAGGCATCAGTTAGCAGCATTCACTAGCCTGGAAATCCAGACCCAAATCTGAAAGATTAATGGTCTGGCATCGACTAATGAAAATCGGCCAGCTCGAGGGGCGGCACCAAGCATGCATTTGAAAATCTCACTGCACGCAATTGGATAACACTACGACCAATCACAACAAGCGCCATACGCTTAGCTACCAGCGGAGCTAACTGGTAGATCAGACTCTTGTCGTATCCGGTCTTACAAAGGAATGATTCGAGCGGCGTCTTCTGTTCCTCTTTTAGATAAAAAGCCAAGTCTAACGCGTTCATTGTAGCTGCCAAAGCCGTTTCAAACAACTGGTGTTCATCCATAGCCATCTTGCAATGTTTACTAATGACTTCGACGTCACAGCGCTGCCGTCTTCTGTTTAGCTTGCCTCTGGGCCGCCTATATCAGATAACCCGATGGTGCAGCTCGGATACAAGGGCATATTTAATGAGCATCATTACTCGACGCCAGAGTACAGTAAACTCGCTGAGCAAATTCAATGTGTATCTCGTGAGAACTCTGGATTTCCAGGGTAAGCATACACATGGGTTTACTCTACAAATTATATCAATACTTTTGTTCCCCCGAGGAATTTTTTTTGTACTTTTGTAAAAGTTTGCATAAAACTAGTAATGGAAATGTTATGATTCAAGTGAGAGGAAACTCTATATTTCAGTGCTTTTGCGACCAAATCCAGAGTATCTTGGAAAACGAGTGAACACAAAAGTTTTCAAATATATATTTTCCTCCCATCTCATAATTTTTCCTCTACCATGTCCCTTTAGGGGCTCTGTAAATTTGCATACCAATTTTTAATAAAGAAACATTTCAAGAGTTGTTACAAAAACATAAATGAATGATGCTGCAATAATATATGAAAAATGTAAGAAATTAAGTATTTTTCTCACCCATGGCACACTGTGTGTCTGCGAACTGCATGCAGTTGGAAACAGTTATCTGTCCAATTTCTATAGGTTGAGAAAAAGGATTGTACTCTCAGATTAGTACTAAAATGAACAGCCCAGTCTGGTCTGCAAAGACATCTAGTCTATAAACTCTCAGTCATGTAAACAGTGGTGAAACAGTTTTTACATACCTTCACATCTGCTGCATTTATTACAATCCACACCAATGTGGACTCCAGGTCCATCGGAGCAGTTCTTGGTAACATACCAACCTGTAGATTTGCATTGAATGATTATTTAGTGATTAACAGTGGTCACCGCAATATATTCAGATGTATTATAATTTAGTCAGTGGAGCTCACCTTCTGGGCAGTTAAGGCAGCACTGCAAATCTGGAAGTTGGAAATGGTTCTCTGGGCATGTTTTGACACATAGAGTACTGAGCGCCCCAACAAATATTGCCTAGAGTTACGAGAGTACTGTTTCAATATATAACTCTCATGTCTTAATCAGGAATAAGAAACAGTTCAAGACAAGAAAATGGAAACCAAAACCTATTTTTGAAGAATGTAGAAAACATGAACAAAATCCCTTTCAGTCATTCAGTGAAAAGATTATATTTGACATGCTTGGTTACTTTATCATATAGTTTAAACTTTTTCACAGTAGTTAAAATGTTTAGTTCGCACATGAAACAGATCTCACACTTACCAAAACGTGTTTGCTGTCTGTTTGCTTCATTGTAGGTTGTAGACTGAAACAAGTGTTTCTTACCAGTGTCTTCTGTAAATCCTTTATACTCGACTCTCTGCTTTTAACCAGCCAGAAACAATGACGTATTGAAGGTGTGGCATCTAAGAGATCCCATAAACCACTTTTATTATGAGTCTTTCATATTCAGGTAATCTAAGTCAGAGATTAGCCGTATTTAACTGAAAGGTAGCTACATGCGCAGGCGTGTCATCTCATATGTATATTTTATGTTGTATATACATACACTCACTGGCATCACTTTATTAGGTCCACCTTGTTGATGAAAAGAGCAAACTCACCCCCGTGCAGAGGATCTCTTTTCTTGGTATGAAGTTGGACTCAGTCCACCAGACGGCACGCCTCACAGAGGAATGTGTCCGGTCAGTGCTGAACTGCTTGAATGCCAACAAGAGCAGGACAGCGGCCCCACTGAAACCTTTTCAGAGGCTCCTGGGGCATATAGCATCCGCAGCCGCAGTAACGCCGCTGGGTTTGCTTCATAAGAAACCGCTTACATTTACATTTACATTTACATTTAGTCATTTAGCAGACGCCCTTATCCAAAGCGACTTACAAATTAGGACTAAATTCAGCGAGTCATCATAAAGAGGCAAAAGCAACAACAACGCAGGAAGTGCTCAAAATACGAAGTTCAGGTATTATTCAGAGTAGCATAAGCCTGATAAGTGATGTTTCAAAGGGGAAGGAATTTTTTTTTTTTTTTTTTTTTTTTTTTTTTCCTATAAGGTTAAGTGCTCACGGAAGAGATTGGTTTTCAGCTGTTTTTTGAATGTTGTCAGGGATTCTGCATTCCGGATGAGGGTGGGGAGAGCGTTCCACCAGCATGGAACTGTAAATGAGAATGTTCTGGAAAGTGATTTTGTGGCTTTCTGTGATGGAACCACGAGACGTCGCTCGTTGACCGATCGTAGGTGTCTGGTAGGGATGTAGACTCGTAGGAGTGAGTGAAAGTAGGAGGGAGCTGAGCCTGTGATAGTTCTGTAAGCAAGCGTCAGTGCCTTGAACTTGATGCGAGCAGCTAGAGGTAGCCAGTGCAGAGAGATGAACAGAGGAGTGACGTGGGCCCTCTTGGGCTCGTTGAAGACAAGACGAGCTGCAGCATTCTGGATCATCTGTAGGGGTTTGGTCGCACATGCTGGGAGTCCAGCCAGAAGGGCATTGCAGTAGTCAAGCCTAGAGATGACCAGGGCCTGGACGATAAGTTGTGTTGCATGCTCAGTTAGGAAAGGCCTGATCTTCCTGATGTTGTGCAGTGCAAACCTGCATGATCGAGCTGTCTTTGAAATGTGATCTGTGAAGGTCAGCTGGTCATCAAACGTTACTCCAAGATTTCTGACCGATCTTGATGGGGTGATTAATGATGACTCTAGCTGGATGGTGAAGTCGTGCTGTAGAGACGGATTGGCAGGGAGGACGAGAAGCTCAGTCTTTGCCAGGTTGAGCTGCAGGTGGTGTTCCTTCATCCATGTGGAGATGTCCGCCAGACAGCTTGAGACCCGTGCAGCTACTGTGGGATCATCTGGTTGAAAGGAGAGGAAGAGCTGCGTGTCATCAGCATAGCAGTGGTAGGAAAAACCGTGTGCCTGTATGATGTGTCCCAGTGATGTGGTGTAGATGGAGAAGAGGAGGGGACCAAGAACTGAACCCTGGGGAACCCCTGTGGTCAGCTGATGTGCTCTGGATACCTCGCCTCTCCATGCGACCTTGAAGGACCTACCTGTGAGATAGGACTCAAACCAGTGGAGTGAAGTTCCTGTGATGCCCAGTGATGAGAGGGTGGACAGAAGGATCTGATGATTCACTGTGTCGAAGGCAGCAGACAGATCCAGGAGAATGAGGACTGAAGATTTGGAAGCAGCTTTTGCGATCCGTAGGGCTTCTGTGACTGACAGTAATGCAGTCTCAGTTGAATGTCCTTTCTTGAAGCCAGATTGGTTGACATCCAGCTGGTTGTTTAGAGACAAGAAGGATGTTAGTTGGTTGAAGACAGCTCTTTCAAGTGTCTTCGCAATGAATGGTAGGAGAGAGATAGGTCTGTAATTCTCTACCAATGATGTGTTTAGCGTTGGTTTTTTGAGCAGTGGAGTAACCCGAGCCTGCTTGAATGCTGTAGGGAAGGTGCCAGTGTGGAGGGATGAGTTGATGATGTGCGCTTCAGCACTGGCTTCACGGCCGAGTCCCGAGATGGGTGTGGCAGAGCGGCACGCTTCGTGTGACAATCACCCCGGCCTGCCGCCAAACCCTCAGCCCCTAGTCTGACCCCTCGTTTCTCCGGGCCGGAGTGCCCCTAGAACAAGTGTCCAGGCGTGCTGGGGGGCCACGTACAATGGGCATGCAGTAGCGGGGATCTGGACGGGCCCCCAACTGCATTGGCACATCAACTGCCTCGAGTTGCTAGCAGTACACCTTGCTCTGAGACGCCTCATAACACCGTTGCTCGGCAAGCATGTGCTGGTCCGTACGGACAACACTGCGACCGTTGCGTAAATCAACCATCAAGATGGTCTACGCTCCGCTTGCATGTCGCAACTTGCCCGCCATCTCCTCTTATGAAGTCAGAAGCATCTGAGGTCGCTTCGTACCATTTATATCCCCGGCCTGCTCAATCGTGCCACCGACGAGCTCTCACGACAGCCTGTGGCCCCAGGAGAGTGTAGACTCCATCCCCAGGTGGTCCAGCTGATCTGGGACCACTTCTGGGCCGCACAGATAGATCCGTTTGCCTCTCCGGACTCGTACCATTGCCGGTTGTTTTATTCCCTGACCGAGGGGACCCTCGACATGGATGCACTAGCACACAGCTGGCCCCGGGGCCTACGCAAGTATGAGTTTCCCCCGGTGAGCCTTCTCGCACAGACACTGTGCAAAGTCAGGGAGGACAAGGAGCAGGTGTTGCTAGTTGCCCCTTATTGGCTCAACCGGACATGGTTCTTCTTGGTAAGGTTTGCTTTCACAAAGCAACTTTTCAAAGTGTACCAAAATGTGTTCAGGCAAGTCGCATGCGGGCACAACTGTCCTCTTATTGGTCAGCATTTCCTCTGCGTCATCCATCAAGATGATTGACAAGTTCACTCCATGAGCTTATTGTGGCTTTATTTGTACCTGTCGAGACACAAGCAAACACTATATGAATGTAGCCATCATTGCCGCTGTTTTATTATATACTATTCATATTAATACTACAGCAAATTCAAACGTCCAGTGTCAAGAAACACACAAACACTATACGAATGTTATAATACAGCTAGAGCAGGAATCAAGTCTTCTTCAGGACAGCATTCTCGCACTGAGAAGCGATATTACACAACATTTTAAGATGAAGAGGTGCTTTTTTGGTTTTCAACTGTGATAACTAATGTGCAGAATCACAGAATCAGACACTACTGCTATTTATTTAGCACATTTCCCGTTATGAATTATAATACCATTTAGTCCATTGGTCAATTGGGTATACAATTGCTTTCACTCCTCAAGCAAACCGTCCCAGAGTTCGTTTGCAATTGGGCCGTGACCACCTCGTTCAGAAGGTCTCAGAGCGATTTTTTTGGTGCGGATCCGAGCTTGATTTCTTGCACCTTCTTACCCATTCTGTTGCTCAGTTTGAACTTCAGCAGATCGTCTTGAACATGAGTGAGTCTCAATCAGCTCCCGAGCTCGTGAATCAGTATAGACCTTATGTAGCTCCGCCCCTTTTCAGCGCTGAGCTCATTGGGTTTTGTTTTCCGGTCTGTATTTTCACAGCGATCTTGAGTATTTATTAATGAACAGCTTGTTTTAACATCTTCCCGGTCTTCTGAAATTTGTTAAGACGTCTGCTTTAAACATTACAATCCTCATGATAACTTTCGTAAACTTTACATTAAGTAAATCCACTTCAAAAGCTAATTACTCCTGGACAGCAATGCCATAGAAATACTCAGTACACATTGGGACAGTGATTAGCCTACTCAAATTCCAGCGACATGACTAGAACCGAACATCACCGCTGGTATTAATTAACAACAGGCAGGACCAACATCTTTTCATATTATTTGTTATGCTGTTAACTTTTTACATTTTCTGTTACATATCCTGACAACATTTAACTATAAATGCTAATTAGATGTGTTCAATGTGGGTTTATACTTACACATAATAAAAATGGTCTGTCTTTTCAAATCTTCTATTGCGTGTCATAATATTTATTGAGTTGGCACATGCATTTTATTTCCACGCTTCAGAAATGTGAAGTCTGATCTCTGTCCTAATATGTGTGTGTGTGTGTGTGTGTGTGTGAACCTTCTGCCTGTCTTTGATGTACCCATATGATTTATATTGTAAGTAAAAGTTTGCATTGGAACTTTTATTTCTTCTTCGTCTTCTTCTGCCTACACCACACCATGACAAAGTGTTTCTTTATAAAGATGTGAAATAAATATCTGTGTGCATTAAGCAATTGTTAAATAATTAATGTGTAATATAATCTTTCTTCATGACAATGACTGTTAGTTTTTGTTATGCAATATTGGAGCCACAATTATTTTCTTTTGACTGTGTAACATTTTCCATTTAATTTTGTTATTAAACTTTACCTAAAAGAAGTTACTGGACTATTGGATGTTATTCAAGTTCAAATCACACTCACATAGGAAGAAGCAACAACTATGAGAATTTGGACAGATTGTTATCACAGCAGCATTTGCCCATACACATAATTCCTGTTTGGCAAGTTTTCTTTTTGTTGACAGTAACAACCACACATAGCAACAGCGCTGGTCTCGATGTTAGTATCACCATTTAAAGTTAAATATTACCAGAGTGTTTAAAGCTCATATGATTAAAATGTAAGATACGGTTTAATTGTGAATTTCCGGTACAAGTGAGGATATAATTTACTGCTGTTATAGCAAAATGCCTAAAGTATATGAATGCCACATTTTTGTAAAGTTTCTAAACCATTGCGTCTTGCATTAAGAATCAAAACAGACATAAAAAAAAAAACGAAAAAAAACGAAAAAAAAACTATAAACTTTCTATGCCATTTTATAACCTTATATAACCATGATTTGCCTCAGAGGACTGTGGAAACAACACTAAAAAAATCTTCTTTTTTTTTGCTGCTTAATATAACTTGACACGTGTTATACCTGGCTCACACTACAGGAGTTAAAACAAAGTGGAGTAAAATGAAGATATACAATGTCAAAATAAGGGTCGGGTCCACATAATATAATAAACACAACATAAACCTGACAATGAGCTTGTTAGGCCATTGTTATATAACGGCTAGTTCCTTGAATCTCACTTTACGAGAGGCTTTCTGCTGATATTTCACCAGTATTGGCCTTGATAGTCATTCTAGACAGGCTGTCACTCAGTCCAGTTACATTGTTAAGCCACCAGGTGGCGGGAAGGGACAGTCTTTGAGTGAATCATTAAACTGTTCATTCAACAGAAATGTAAAAACAATGTGGATGCATTCAAGATAGATGAAATAAAACAAGCTGTTAATTATTTTAATATTTAATTTTAACTTTGAGCTCCACTTTACAAGGCTCAGCAGAGCAGCAATGTGGCGCATGGGCAACGCTTAAGCTGAGACGTCACTTCATGATCAATGGCTGATTCATTGTATTGACCAGCGCTGACGCCATTCATTAGACATATCCTTAAATGTTAAAAGGATGATTTTTGAAAGATTTCGCTTTCCTTGGTCACGGCTACCTTTCCACAAATATGACTTGATATGAAGGACAGATATTGTTTACAAGCTTTTCTGCTTCAGATCTGCTGTGTGAGATCACGTGAGGCGATTTTGTAGTGTGTGATGCGTTGCGATTTTCAAATCTTATAGTGTGAGCATGTTTAAGATTTGAGAGAAGAAAATCTGCAAAGATTCTCCTTAAGTGTGTGCTGCAACCAGATTTTACAATCGATTAGGATTTTAAAACTTCTGTGGTGTGAGCCAGGCCTACAGTAGATCAAGCAGATCAAACAGGTGGGAGGGGCATCAATCATGAATGAAGAGTGATTGGTGAATGTTTAGTTGAATGACCCAATGCCCCCATTACCTTTGAGTATTCACCAAAATATTACCTCAGAAATTACTTTCAGAGCATTCATGCATTTTTTTTATTTATTATTTTGAGTATCCACCTTATTCCTGATGACCTTACTGCGTATTGAATTATGGGTGGCACTTCCGGTTTGGGGAACTTCCATTAAAAAAGGCTGAAATGAATCATTTCAAATCATAAGGTTGCCCTACAAATAAAGCTGATCCGTCAATTTTCCTTCATGATTTATTTTCAGACATCATGAGAATAACGTTATACTTGGTATTTTGACGTGATATGTTATAACAAGAATATCTATGGTAAGAGCTCTTTTCAGTCACTGCTTTATTTTCCTCGTGATTTTTTTATTTTTTCCCTTTGCATTCCGCTGTAAAAGTATGAAAAAGGACAACATATACTGCACATTTGTGGTCTGTTCTCCTGAATTTAATTTACGATATACAGTGGGTACGGAAAGTATTCAGACCCCCTTAAATTTTTCACTCTTTGTTATATTGCAGCCATTTGCTAAAATCATTTAAGTTCATTTTTTCCCTCATTATTGTACACACAGCACCCCATATTTACAGAAAAACACAAAATTGTTGACATTTTTGCACATTTATTAAAAAAGAAAAACTGAAATATCACATGGTCCTAAGTATTCAGACCCTTTGCTGTGACACTCATATATTTAACTCAGGTGCTGTCCATTTCTTCTGATCATCCTTGAGATGGTTCTACACCTTCATTTGAGTCCAGCTGTGTTTGATTATACTGATTGGACTTGATTAGGAAAGCCACACACCTGTCTATATAAGACCTTACAGCTCACAGTGCACGTCAGAGCAAATGAGAATCATGAGGTCAAAGGAACTGCCTGAAGAGCTCAGAGACAGAATTGTGGCAAGGCACAGAGCTGGCCAAGGTTACAAAAAAATTTCTGCTGCACTTAAGGTTCCTAAGAGCACAGTGGCCTCCATAATCCTTAAATGGAAGACGTTTGGGACAACCAGAACCCTTCCTAGAGCTGGCCGTCCGGCCAAACTGAGCTATCGGGGGAGAAGAGCCTTGGTGAGAGAGGTAAAGAAGAACCCAAAGATCACTGTGGCTGAGCTCCAGAGATGCAGTCAGGAGATGGGAGAAAGTTGTAGTAAGTCAACCATCACTGCAGCCATCCACCAGTCGGGGCTTTATGGCAGAGTGGCCCGACGGAAGCCTCTCCTCAGTGCAAGACACATGAAAGCACACCTGAAGGACTCCAAGATGGTGATAAATAAGATTCTCTGGTCTGATGAGACCAAGATAGAACTTTTTGGCCTTAATTCTAAGCGGTATGTGTGGAGAAAACCAGGCACTGCTCATCACCTGTCCAATACAGTCTCAACAGTGAAGCATGGTGGTGGCAGCATCATGCTGTGGGGGTGTTTTTCAGCTGCAGGGACAGGACGACTGGTTGCAATCGAGGGAAAGATGAATGCGGCCAAGTACAGGGATATCCTGGACGAAAACCTTCTCCAGAGTGCTCTGGACCTCAGACTGGGCCGAAGGTTCACCTTCCGACAAGACAATGACCCTAAGCACACAGCTAAAATAATGAAGGAGTGGCTTCACAACAACTCCGTGACTGTTCTTGAATGGCCCAGCCAGAGCCCTGACTTAAACCCAATTGAGCATCTCTGGAGAGACCTGAAAATGGCTGTCCACCAACGTTTACCATCCAACCTGACAGAACTGGAGAGGATCTGCAAGGAGGAATGGCACACCCAAATCCAGGTGTGAAAAACTTGTTGCATCTTTCCCAAAAAGACTCATGGCTGTATTAGATTAAAAGGGTGCTTCTACTAAATACTGAGCAGATTCCAAGAACACAGGATGAGATGTTACTATCCTTTGTGCAAGCATTTCCAAGAGTTCATGAACAGTGAGCCTGATGAAATTTGGGGAGCGCATCGTCAGTAGTGTACCTTTGGTTCCTAGGGTGTTTCGGCCTTTCACACTATACACCCTCCCCACAGGCGGCCAGCGACAGGGTGATCAATCCTACGCTTGCGTCCCATTCTCAATTAGTCATAGGAGTTGCCTTGTTGTTGATAGCCAACATCCCATGGGACTATGCATGGCAGGGGCGTCCTCCTCCCTGAGTCAAGCATTGTTGACCGCATACCTCCTGACCCTCTCACTTCGGGGCCCAGCTAGGGTCTTTCCTCTTCATCCAGAGCCACTGACTGCTGCCTTCTGCCACCTCCGATACAGCTCTGATTGCCGAACGCTGGCTCTGGCCCTTAATTCCCAGGTCTCTAAGCAGTCTGGTTGTAGATGTTGCCACAAAACCTCTGCAACCCACCTCCACTGGTCGGACTTCTGTGTTCCAGCCATGATGCCGTGCTTCGGCAGCTAGATCGGCATAGCGCAGATGTTTTCGCTCATAAGCCTCATCTACTGAGTCCTCCCAGGGTACTGTGAGCTCAATAATGAAGACCTTCTTGTGGAACTTGAAGAACTTGGTTGTGACGCCAAGTGTAGCGTCCTTGGGTGAGGCTTGTTTTACACCCTGTGAGAATGTGCCTGAGGTTGGCTGGCATGGAACAGAGGGCACAGTCCGGATCTTCCCCATACCATTGGTGAAGATTAACTGGTGTTGGAAGGACGTCATATGTTGCTCTGATGGAAAAGCTCAACCGTCTCGCTTCCATGGCCCACAGATCCTTCCAGCTGATCTTCCTCTTCTCCACACTGTCCCATCGAGTCCACTGTCCCTGTTTGGCAAGAGAGACTGCCTTGGCCCACCTTGCAGCCTCCTCCTGATGGCGTACTTCCTGCACTACCATCTTCCGCCGCTCTGGTGCAGTGGCCTTACTCCAAACAGCATGGCTAGTTAGCCCAAGGCCTCCTCTCCCTTGCTGAACATGACCCACAATGTCAGCATGTCTGAGGGCTGCTGTTGCCTCCTGGACTGCTTTTCCTGGCCTCCATTTGCGCCCAGTTACCAAGGTCGGTGCGTTGTTGCTCACCACTGGGTCTCGAGATTCATTCAGTGTCATCTGGAGCCTGGTTTTTGCACACTTGAATTCCTCTGTTAGACTGGTGAGGGGCAGCTTGAGGACACCATCTCCATAGAGGCCTATGGTGGTAAGGCATCGTGGAACTCCGAGCCACTTCTTTAAGTAGCCTGTGACTCCTCTTTCCATCTTCTCCACTATTGAGATTGGAACCTCATACACTACTAGGGGCCACAACACCCGGGGTAGGAGACCAAACTGCAGACACCAGGCCTTTAACTTTCCAGGTAGCTGGGTGTTGTCGATGGACTGTAGGCTATTACTGATGTCTTTGCGCAGCTGTTGCACCTGGTCTTTGTCCTTCAGGCTTGCATCATACCACCTTCCAAGGCTTTTTACTGGCTGCTCAGACACTGTTGGGATTTGGTCATCTCCGATGAAGAATTTCAGGTCAGAGAGTACTCCCTTCACAATCGAGATGCTGCGAGACTTGGATGGTTTAATCTTCATACGGGCCCAGCTGATGTTCTCCTCAAGTTTTCTGAGCAGTCTCCTGGTGCATGGAACAGTGGTGGTCAATGTTGTAATGTCGTCCATGTAGGCTCTGAGTGGAGGGAGGCGGAAACCAGAGTCGACTCGCTGTCCACCAGCAACCCATTTTGAGGATCTGATGATAACCTCCATTGCCATTATAAATGCCAATGGAGAAATTGTACATCCCGCCATTATACCTACATTCAGGCACTGCCATGAGGTGGTGAACTCTGAGGTGGTGAAGCAGAACTGCAGATCCTGGAAGTACGACTTCACCAGGGTTGTGATGGTGTCCGGTATGTGGAAAAATCTGAAGGCAGACCACAGGAGTTCATGGGGCACAGAGCCAAATGCATTGGCAAGGTCGAGGAAGACTACATGGAGGTCCCTTTTCTCCACTTTGGCCATTTGGATCTGGTGCCAGATCATGCTGGAATGTTCCAAGCAGCCAGAGAACCCTGATATTCCTGCCTTCTGTACAGATGTATCGACGTACTCATTCCTTTGCAGGAACACGGCCATCCTCTGAGCAATGACCCTAAAGAAGATTTTACCCTCGGCATTCAGTAAGGAGATTGGGCGGAATTGGCTGATGTTCACTGCATCCTTCTCCTTAGGGATCAGGATCCCGCCTGCCCTACACCACACTTTGGGTATTATCTTCTTTTGCCAAGCTGCTCTCATAAGCCTCCAGAGGAACCTCAGGACGTCTGGTGCGTTCTTATACACTTTGTACGGGACTCCATTTGGCCCCGGGGCTGATGCTGTTCTTGCCCGTCGAACTATGTTTTCCACCTCTTTCTATGTCGGAGGGCTGGTCTCAATATGATGTTCCGGGGGTTCAATGGGTGGGATATCTGATGGGATGGCCAGATGTTCATGTCGCTTTGAGTCAAAGTTTGTTGTTCTCAGGTGCTCCTCTAGGTCTTTCTTTGTTGTTTTTAGAGCTCCACTTTTTTCCTTCGTGAAGAGACTTTTAAGGAACTTGAAGGGATCTTTATAGAATCGAGTTCTAGTTTGCTCTTTCTTCCTTCTGCATTTCCGTAGGTTCTCTGCTCTACGGAGGGATGCCAACCGGATTTTGATGTCAGCCTGAAGTGCCTCTATGCCCTCCTTTTCCACTTCCGAGGCCTTCTTCCACTGTTTCTTAAGCTGTCTCCTTTCTTGAACGAGGCGCTTGAATTCTTGTTGCCTCCTGGAAACTGGTGGGGTTGGACCCTTTCTCCCGCCTTTTGCCTCTTGCACTCCAAAGCTTTCTGCCCCGTACTCATAAATGATGTCCCCCATCCTCTCCAACTTCTTCTCCACTGTGCCTCGAAGTTTCTCGAGGGTCAAGGTAAGGTCAGTATTCACTGTTTCCCACAACTTCTTGTCACTGGCACCAGGCCACTTCACATACGGTCTGTGCCCTGGTAGTCTCCTCTCGACTGCAGGTCTGGGAGGCTGGGTGAGTTCCACTCCTGTTGTTGGTTCCACCCAGAGATGGGGACTCGAGTTTGAGACTCGGACTCGAGTGCGACTTAAGTCGCACACAGCGTGACTTCAGACTCGACTTGAGACTCGTCCTCGAAAGACTTCAGACTCGACTCGGACTCGAGCTGCGGGACTCGTGAACAATGTTTATTATTACTATTTATTATATATTATTATATATTTATTATTATTATTAACTGCGGCGCGCAGCCACACATGAGAGGACAACAAACATTTCGACTGCACCGGCCGCTGGCTGCTGTGCCATTCATCGTAAGCTTTGGGTTTAAAAACTTTAACAGAACTGCCAACTGTCACGCATTCACTGTGAGACTCACGCGATTGACACTTTTCACACGCTCTCATGACACACATCCATTTTCTCACGCACAGAAAAATCGCGAAGCAAAGAGGACACGGAGACCGACAGACTAGACAGAGCAGGTACTTATGATATCAAAAAAAAATCTCAGCTCTCAAATTCTGTCAATTCTATTACGAAATTCAAACAATAAATACCGTTTTGGCGCTTGTAAATGTGCAGCGCAAAAACACTATGTGAACCAACTAGAGGCCCAGAGAGAAGGAAATGAATAGTGGAATAAAGTCGTTATTTTTGTTTGTTTTTGCGCACAAAAAGTATTCTCGTCGCTTGATATACTTAAGATTGAGCCACTGTAGTCATTTGGACTATATTAACGATCTCTTTAATAACTTTTCTGGGCCAGCAAGTTTGGGTCACTTAGCAGTCTATGGAGAAGTGATCAGCTCTCAGATTTCATCAAAAATATCTTAATTTGTGTTCCGAAGATGAACGAAGGTCTTACGCGGTTGGAACAACATGAGGGTGAGTAATTACTGACAGAATTTTCATTTTTGGGTGAACTAACCCTTTAACTCTTTCCCCATCTGCATTTTTTTATTTTTTTTTAAATAATTTTCACAAAACTTTCATGGCCCCCAGAGTATTTTGTTGTATGAATATTTGAGCATACAATATATCATAAGAAAGAACAGAGCCTCTGCTTTTACACAAACATTATTTTCAAACAATGCATTCTTTTTTTTATGAACACTTGAATGTGAATAAATTCGGAACAAAAAGTTGAGATAAAAGTCTTCATCTGGATTCAGAACGATCAGAACAATGATGAAAACATAGACTGTGTAGAATAGATTGAGTCCATCAACACCCTTCAAAGCTTCACAGTCCTATACGTCTTCGTGTTTAAGAGTTGACAGAATTCTCAGCTGAAGATTAACTCTTTCCCCATCTGCATTTTTTTTGTTTTTTTTTGTTGCAATTTTGATAATTTTCACAAAACTTTCATGGCCCTTTCAAAGCTTCACAGTCCTATACGTCTTCGTGGCTTAAATATTTCATTCTGTTACATTAGGCAATTTTGATTTACACTATATTGCCAAAAGTATTGGGACACCACACTGTGTTCAGATCACTTTCATGGCCACAGTTGTATAAAATCAAGCACCCAGGCATGCAGACACTTCAACAAACGTGTGAAAGAATGGGTCACTCTCAGGAGAGTGATCATCATGTCAAAATCCCTTGTGTTTATTATCTGTATCTGGATGTCTTCAGTCCATAACGTGTCTCACATCTTCCTCCACTCTGACCACTAGGTTGTGCCATTGAGCTTCTGCCAGGAGCTCCTTTACCCAGAGTCCAGTGTCTGAAATCACACACTTCCCTACTACAGTGCTGCTCACAAGTTTACATACACCTTGCAGAACATTTAAGATGTTAATAATATTAACTAAATAAGTGTGATCATAAAAATTGCATGCTATATTTTTAGTACTGTCCTGAATAAGCTGTTTCACAGATGCTGACATAGTCCACAAGTTAAAAATAATAACTGAATTTACACAAATGAACCAGTTCAAAAAGCATGCATACCCTTGAATTAATATTGTGAGTTGTTACCTCATGATCAATGACTGTTTTTATGTTTTGTAATAGTTCATATTTTGTCCTGAACAGTTAAAGTGAACACAGTTCTTTAGAAACGTCCCCCAGTTTCCTCACATTCTTTGATTTTCTAGCAACTTCTGCATATTTTATTTATTTATTTTTTCAGCAGTGACTGCTTGATTTTGAGATCCATCTCACACTGAGGACAATTGAGGGACTCATAGACAATTATTAGGTGAAAACATTCACTAATGCTCAAGATGGCAACACGATGCATTAAGAGTCGTGGGTTCTGCAAGGGGTGTGCAAACTTATGAGCAGAACTGTATATAATAGGTGAAAAACATTATGTCTTAAAAGAGAAGGCAAAAGCGACGCACCTGACGCATGGCATGATAATGAAAACATGGCGAATATAGTACGTCCAGATTTCATTCATACTACACACATTCATATAGAACATACTTTTTTAGTGCTCACAAAGTAATTACTTCAAAATACCAAGTCAAGAGAGTATACGATTTTGGATGCAACCACTGTATTCCAAGCCAGTTTCAGTGCGTAGCTACTCATGTAAGTTTGAGATTAGTTTGCGCAAACAGTGGTGTATCAGGTTCAAGAAGTTTTTTTTTTGCAATATTCATCACCACGGTAACTTAAGATATTGACTAACCTGAGTAAGAAATTGCAAACCAAAACTTGACTAACCAGCTGTGAGCAAAGTGACATACACGGCCATTCAAAAGTTTGGGGTCGACAAGATTTTTTTAAATGTTTATGAAACTAGTCTTTTATGCTCAATCAATCAAAAATACAGTAAAAACAGTTATATTGTGAAATATTATTACCATTTTAAATAACTTTTCTATGTGAATATATTATAAAATGTAATGTATTCCTGTGATCAAAGTTGAATTTCAGCATCATTACTCCAGTCTTCAGTGTCACATGATCCTTCAGAAATCATTCTAATATGATGATTTGCTGATCAAGAAACGAAAAAAAAAAAATATTTTTGTGGAAATCATCATACTTTTTTCCCCAGGGTTCTTTAATTAACAAAGTTCAAAAGAACAGCATTTGAAATAGAGATATTTTGTAACATTATAAATGTTTACTGTCAATTTAATGAATCCTTGCTGAATAAAAGTTTAATTTCTTGATAAAAAAAAAAAAAAGTCATACTGACCCCAAACTTTTGAATGGTATTGTTTATCTGATGCAATTAAGTCAGGTCAGGTCAATATTAAAACAAGTTCTCACACGTGGCACCAAAATAATACTGTGAGTTTTGGTCACACCTCCCTTACATAGGTAATTCGCCGCTGGCAAAATGGGCTTTCAATAAAACTTGTCTGCCTATACAGAAGAAAGAAAAAGCGACAAATAATTGCCACTCCCACCAGTCTGCTATGGATACGCGTATTAGTCAAATACCATCTGGCTTTGAAAAGCTTAGTTTCACCCATCACTAGATCGGGGGAGTGAGGTTTACATACACAGCTCTTACAAGCTGGCCTCCGTTACACATGGTCAAGTCACCTTTATTTATATATATATTATATTATATATATATATATATATATATATATATATATATATATATATATATATATATTATATATGTATATATATATATAGTGCTTTATACAATACAGATTGTTTCAAAGCAGCTTCACAGTGAAGACAGGACAATGATGGATTTCGGCTGTTGTTTAGCTGAACTCAGTTCAGTGTTGTCTTAAGTTCTGTTTTTATTTATTTTTATAATTCAACTTTTTTTAATTGTTCAACAGTCAAACCTTCAGAGTACATCACCACAGTCATCAGTAGTAATCACCTTTGCAATTACATATTCAGCCACTAGTCACCATTAGTGGAATAGAACCAAAACAAAAGCACATGGAAATTAAACAGTTTTTGCAGTGCTATTCATTTACACCATTTTTATATGCTGATTAAGTTCTGTTGTAAAGATCATCAATTATTAAATTAGTTAATTTCATCTATAAAGAAGTTCTGCTTTGATGATGTCATTCAGCTCAGTTCTAATACAACAGTGTCAGGACAGTCAGATCAATAACATTGTAGAATATGTATATACGGCGCATCTATCCCACATAACAAGCAGTCTTGGCCCGAATGTGTCCTTAAGCTGGCACTGCTGGCCTCCTGTCAGCCAGAGCTGGGCCATGTGTGGCAATGGCATAGCATGTTCCATGGCAAAACCAAGAGGGCTGAATGTTGGTGGGAGGAGTGTGGCCCAGATCAGTCCATTGATTATCTGGCCCAAATCAGGCTTGTGAGCATGGGCCATATAAATGCACTTTCCCACATAGGAAATTTTATCTGGCCCAGCTCTGTTCCACAACACCTCATTTCTCTCGGCCCACATACTGCGAAGAATGATGTCCCTGTAGTGGCCCAGATCTGGATATAGGACTAGGACCACAAACGGACTATAACTGGCCTGAGTTTCAGCCAATTAATAACCCGTAACTGGCTCTGCACTGGGTTTCATATTTAGTGGTTTAGTGAAGAAACCTGTAGTGCATGCAGTGTTAAGGAATTATATGTATAATTTCATGTGTCGATTAGGTGATTCAAGAAATCCAAACATAATGGTCTTAAATGATCCTACATTAAGTGATACAGGTATTCCTCCTGGTTCTGGAAGCACTGGAATTCAAGTTTGTATGCGTTTTAAATAATGATTGCTCTATTTAATAAATGTATGTTGTATGTTATTCTTTTATTTTTCTTTTACTTTGTAATATGGACCTAAGGGTCTGAAATAAAGAATGAATAGAATAGAATAGAAGATAGATCACATATGAGATGACGCACCGGCTCACATAGAGACCTTTCAGTTAAAAACAAACTGTAAAAGAGACACACACATAAACACAAACACAAACACAAACACACACAGCTCTGACATAGATTGCCTGCAGATGAGGGACTGATAGAAGTGGTTTACAGGATCTCCTAGAGGCCACACCTTCAGTGCGTCATTGTTTCAGGCTGGTTAAAAGCAGAGAGTCGAGTATAAAGGATTTACAGAAGACACTGGTAAGAAACACTCGTTTCAGTCTACAACCTACAATGAACCAAACAGACAGCAAACACGTTTTGGTAAGTGTGAGAACTGTTTTATGTGCGAACTAAACATTTTAACTACAGTGAAAAAGTCTTTGGTTGGTTTAAACTATATGATAAATTAACCATTACCAAGCATGTAAAATATAATCTTTTCACTGAATGACAAAGGGATTTTTTTCGTTTTCTACATTCTTCAAAAATAGTTTTTGGTTTCCATTTTCTTGTCTTGAACTGTTTCTTATCCCTGATTTAGACATATGTGACCCTGGACGACAAAACCAGTCACATGGCTAAATTTTAAATTGAGATGTATACATTACCTAAAAGCTGAATAAATAAGCTTTCCATTGGTGTGTGGTTTGTTATGAAAGGACAATATTTGGCGGAGATACAACTATTAGAAGATCTGTAAACTGAGGGTGCAAAAAAAAATCTAAACATTGAGAAAATCGCCTTTAAAGTTCTCCATTTATGTTTGCGATTGTGCTGCATTCACTCACTAAAATAAATGTTTTATATATTTACGGTAGGAAATTTACAAAATATCTTCATGGAAAATTATCTTTACTTAATATCCTAATGATTTTTGGCATAAAAGAAAAATCAATCATTTTGACCCACACAATGTATTTTTGGCTATTGCCACAAATATGCCCGTGCTACTTAAGACTGGTTTTGTGATCAGCCAGATCTCACATATGTAATTTGAGAGTTATATATTGAAACAGTACTCTCGTAACTCTAGGCAATATTTGTGGGGGCACTCAGTACTCTATGTGTCGAAACATGCCCAGAGAACCATTTCCAACTTCCAGATTTGCAGTGCTGCCTTAACTGCCCAGAAGGTGAGCTCCACTGACTAAATTATAATACATCTGAATATATTGTGGTGACCACTGTTAATCACTAAATAATCATTCAATGCAAATCTACAGGTTGGTATGTTGTCAAGAACTGCTCCGAAGGACCTGGAGTCCACATTGGTGTGGATTGTAATAAATGCAGCAGATGTGAAGGTATGTAAAAACTGTTTCACCACTGTTTACATGACTGAGAGTTTATAGACTAGATGCCTTTGCAGACCAGACTGGGCTGTTCATTTCAGTACTGCTCTGAGAATACAATCCTTTTTCTCAACCTATAGAAATTGGACAGATAACTGTTTCCAACTGCATGCAGTTCGCAGACACACAGTGTGCCATGGGTGAGAATAATACATTTCTTAAATTTTTCATATATTTCTGCAGCTTCAATAATTTATGTTTTTGTAACATCTTTTGAAATGTTTCTTTAGTACAGGGGTCTCCAACCTTTTTGTGAGTGAGGGCTCCCTGAAGGGATAAAATAGTCTAGAGGGCTACTTGTTTGATATAGCTACTCACTCACACACACACACACACACACACACACACACACACACACACACACACACACACACACACACACACACACACACACACACACACACACACACACACACAAGTTTCAAGTTTTTAAAAATACAGCAACAAACAGTAATATTTTTAAATATTATGACAATTGAATTTATAATTATATTAGGGGTGTAACGGTTCACAAAATTCACGGTTCGGTTCAATACGATACAGTGGTGACACGGTTCGGTACGTTTTCGATAGAGCAAAAAGAAAGAAATATTTTTTTATATATATAAAAATAATTTCTTTTTAATTTTTAAAATATGTCATAAAATAAACAAACACTGTGGCACTTTTTTCACTTTGCTTTTAATCACCAAAATATGTCTAAGTAATGAAATTAATATTGACATCATGGCTTAATAAATGTAAATCATTTCTCAAAAGCATGTAAAATTATTATTAATTATTAGATTCTTTTTATTCATCAATCAATCCTATTTATAGGAATTTATATAAAGAATTTACATTTATAATTGTATTTATAATTTTCTCTGTAAATCCCATAACACTGAACACATTTACACATTTGAACACAAGTGGATCGTCACAAGTCATTTGTCACACTTACAACAATAAATAGGCCAAATCAGCCTGCTTTTATGGGCAAAAAAACCCACTACCTTTTAATGGGAAGCTTGGCATTGCATAACGTCCACAAGTGCCCTATAATCGGGAGTATAACCCGACACTGTAACTCTAATTGAGTCCTCCAAATGTCCATCAGTAAGGCGTGTTCTGTGTTTGTTCTTAATAAAATTCATATCTGAAAATGCAGATTCACACAGGTAAGTAGAGCCAAAAAGACAGGCAACTTTCATCGCTGCTGTGGAAATGTTAATGTATTTCTCTGGGTCAACAAGTTTCCAAAAGTCTGTTGCCCCCTGATGGGCTTTGAGGTTAATGTCACTTTGAAGAGTGAGAATCTCCATCTCAACCTCACTAGAAACCAGGTTAAACGCATCACTTAGTTTTTCAGAAATGTGCAAAATGTCCACTTGCATGTAAGGATTTGCAATGAATGACACGCATGGTTCCAGACTATCAAAGTCAGTGAATCTGTCCTCAAATTCTTGTCCAAGCCTTTTCAGGAGTTCAAAGTAATTGTGTAATGCTCTGTCAAAGACCTCAGATGCAGCATCATTGTTACTTAGCATCGACTGCATGGATGGAAAGTGATGCAATTTCTTCCTCTGCAAGTACGTGGAGAAAAGACTGATCTTGGCTTTGAAAGCATTTACAGCACTGATCATCTCACTGATTGTCTTACCTTTGCCTTGCAGTTCACAGTTCAAATTATTCAGTTTCACAGTGATGTCAGTTAGGAAGGCAAGGTCCAGTAGCCACTCAGTGTCCTGAAGCATGGAGGTGTCCTCCCCTCTGGATTCCATGAACACTTTGATTTCACACAAAAGTGATAAAAAACGTTGCAAAATCCTTCCTCTGCTCAGCCATCGAATTTCAGTGTGAAGCAATAGGTCACCATATTCAGCTGACAGCTCCTCCAGAAGTACCTTGAATGACCTGTGCTGTTTCGCTTTGGACCGGATGCTGTTAATGATTTTAACGACTGGAGTCATGACGTGATCAAATCCCATCACTTTGGCGCACAGTGCCTGTTGGTGTATAATACAGTGGTAATGTAGAAACTTTGGGAAATCTGGGTCTCCTCTGCATAGCGCAACGAAGCCTGCATGCTGGCCAGTCATCGCAGGGGCTCCATCAGTTGTTACCGATACCAACTTTTCAAATAGCACGTTCTTTTCCATGAAGTATTTCTTCATCGCAGCATAAATATCAACACCCCTCGTTGTTGTCTTGAGGGGCAGTAATGTTAAAAATTCCTCTTTCACTGACAAATCACTGAATACCATTCTGATGAAAACCATGAGCTGCGCTGTACTACTAGAATCCACAGATTCATCACACTGGATGGAGAACCATTTGCACGAACCCAAGTCTTTCTCCAGCTGCTCTGTTACGTTCGCTGACATAGCCGAGACTCGTCTCGCAATAGTGTTAGCCCCGAGTTGAACATCGGAGACTGAGGACATTATTTCATTTCCATTCTTGTGATCTTTAAACAGAGTGTTGGTTATCACAGTCATTGCTCCCTTGACAATTTCACCATCAGAGAAAGGTTTTTTGTGTTTCGTCAAAAAATGAGCAACTCTAAATGAAGCTTCGGTTGCAGCCTGTGACTTTTTAGCGGGTCTTGTAAAAAATGATTGCTGCCTGCTTAATGTTGTTTTCATCTCACTAACTTTTTCTTTTCTAAGTGATGTACCTGGTGGATAACGAACATTGAAGGTCTTGTGGGTTGTGGTGAAATGTCTCTCCGCATTGTGTCTCTTGGCAACCGCAATGCTAGCTCCACAGATGAGGCATACAGCTTTATCTTTAACGTTAGTGAAGAGGAATTCTGTCTCCCATTCCTCGTTAAAATAATAAGTCTTCTTCTTTTTTGCATGACCTGCATCATCAGCCATAATTAATCTTTTTCTTTTCCTTTTTATAGTTCAATTTATCTTATGTCTGCCCGCGACCGCCTCAACTCACAGAAGTTACGTTTTTTTTTTTTTGCACAACGTAACGTACGTACGTTGACTCGACGTGCAGATTCTAAATATTTAAAATTATTGAGTTATTTTATTATGTTTTAATGGTATATGAAATGTTACCATTAGTTATTTTCTCATTTTATGTAATTATCATTAAAAAAAAAAAATTTTTTTTAAATAAAAAAAATTACAATTCAGGCTATTTATAGAACGTGCTCGGCGGGCGACTCAGAGACTCCATGCGGGCTACCAGGTGCCCGCGGGCACCATGTTGGAGACCACTGCTTTAGTACATATTGGTATGCAAATTTCCATCACTAGTTTTAAGGAAAACTTTTACAAGAGAACAAAAAAAAATTCTCAGGGGACCAAAAGTATTGATATAATTTGTAATTGTAAACCCATCTGTGTGCTGCTTTTGTTCTAAGTTCAAATTTTCCTGCCTATGTATCTGACATTGTTTTTTCCTTTTCATATACTTTCCCTTTTACCTGCTGCTTGTCATTTATTTTAGTTTATCTTTTATTTTCTCTTAGTTCCTACTGCAGACCCATCTGTTCTTACACATCCAACACAGTTAGAAGGTGAGTCATATTTCATATAATCCATCATCAGATATGGTTTTTTCTTCCTTGCCACAGTTGCCTGTGGCTAAGAGAACTAAAGATAAAAGTAATATTGCATTATTTTATACTATATTGCATAGGGGTAGGCAATATGACCAAAACCATAAAACCTGATATGCATAATTTTATTCATGGCAGTGATAAACATCACCTAATAGGCCTGAATCTGCCTATAGAAATAGGTTTGTCACTAACAAAATCTTATGAATTGAATTTCATGTTCTCACTATCACTGCAAATTAACTGACTAGACTATTTGTCATATTTTATAAATTAGTTAGAATATAAAATCTGTCTTGTAAAAAATACAAGATAATATGCCTTGACCCTGATACATTCCTCAGGGTCATGCTGATAGTACTCCCCTTGTTAGGGTCATTATTTAGAGTACTTTGCTACCCATAGCTCATATGTTATCACCCTTCACCACCCAGGCTCAGGTAGAGAAACAGACTAGTTACTCCCCCCTATTTGGGAAGGTTGAGTATGCTCCCTTGGAGCCAAAGCACTGCCTGGGCTGACGCCTGTGACTTTCGAAGCTGTAGGCCTTACAGTAGGCCTCCTCGATAGTCCGGTAGTGTAAGGTTGTACTCCCCTTGCTTTAAAGGGTCGATAGCACTTCTGCTGAGTACACTGCCTGTTGGCAATGTTAAATAAGTATAACGAGGCCCACAGAGATGTCTGTGAGAGTACCTGGCTTCTGTGGCTTGCTCTGCTAACAGTCCCGCTATCAAATAGTTAGGCCTTGAAGGCGGCTCCCCAACAAGTGGATGCGTAGCATTGAAAGGCATTAAGTATCAGGTTGCCATCTCCCTGTTTCTAGCCCAGAGCCTGGTCAATTCCTATCAGGTTTGAGCATATTGTTCCAGAATTTATCTGAGGATCGTTCTGTATGAATAATTAGCTCCCTATGTCTGGCCGGAAGGTCGAAGGACTCTCACGAGGAGATCAGCCCTAGAGCTGGAGGTGCCCCCCTTATTAGGGTCCCTTTCAGAGTGGCTTTGAAGCACTGTGTAGATCCAGGATTGAATAGAGTTACTCCCCTCGTTTGCAAGGGATAGAAAGCGCTATAGTGAGTTCTACTCTCGAGGGTGCCCATCTCTATGATCCGGTCTATGAGCGATAACTGCCACTATCTGCAGTCCTCCCTATCGGATTCCTCTACAAGTGAGGAAAATAAAGTTAGAGACTCTGTTTAGGAAACAGACAGGTTGTTGGCAAGACTAGGTCAGTAAAATAGGTCAGCCTCCCTAGTGGCATGTGGGGTTGACTTTATGTCCCCCTCAAAAATTGACTGGACGGGAATTCTTTTGGACCCCCTGGCCATATTCCCTTAAAGGAACCCCTTCCATTGAAGCTGTTGGTCCCAAGCCTTTGAGCGGCCTTGGTAGGCCTTCATTCTATCGGAGGCCTCTTTGAGGCCATAGGAAATACTGTCACTGACAGTCTGTATGTGACCCGAAGGGGGGATGTTTTGGCATTTCAGTGAAATTTGACGTGCACTCCCCTCAGCATGGTGACGTTGGTATATTGCTCCTCATAGTGTCAAATCGAAGCAGTGCGAGCTCCCTGTTCTCAGGGAACAGAGGTTACAGTTTAAACCTAGACATTTTCATTGGTAGTCCCTTTGCAAGATGTTATTGGGCCAAAAAGAAAAGAGAAAGGAAAACATCAACAATAATAATAATCCAACAAAAAATTATAATCAACTCTACAAAATACATTTAAACACTATATTCAATGGAAAAGTATAGTTGTTTTGTGAGTCTGTGTGAACTGGGATCATTTTGACAATGTTGTCGTCTGTATGTGAAACTTTTAAACAACGCAAAGGAAAAACATTTATGTTTTTTGTACACTGTTGTCGTGTAAATGTACCCTCAGATACCCCTCAATAAACCCATGCAGAAATGTATATATATACACAGTACTGTGCAAAAGTCTTAGGCATGTTAATACCCCCCAAAATATATAAATAACTGACTTAAAACCTTTTTATACTTTGGGGGTATTAACATGCCATTTTTAAAATATTATATATATATATATATATATATGTATATATATATATATATATATATATATATATATATATATATATATATATATATATATATATATATATATATATATATATATACACTGCATATAAATATATTAACAGCTAAATTAAAAGCTAATTGCTTTGCCCCATTTTCCCCCTAGGACAACTGCCACAGATAACCTTGTGAGTTTATCTTCTTTTTTTAACTTCTTTGCTTCTTTTGAAAACTGAATTCATGGTAAACGTAATAAAATATTGAACCAATCCTCAGGTATGGTTGCTCATTTGTGGTAGTTGCTGTCTTCATGCTGGCTGTGATCGTGGCAATCTGCTTTATCAGAATCAGTAAATCTGGTGAATCTGATGAAAGCTCTGCAGGTAAACAACCAATCTGCTCTTCATCTTTTGTCATTCTGTGTACTGAAACAAACACTAATGAAATCTTGACCGGATGTGTATTGATTATGTTTTTCAGGAGAACCATTCAATATAAAAGACACAGAGACAGTCTAAAGAAAATCTTAACTCAGGAAAAGGACAACATCATGTGAATTTTCATCAGGATTCAATGAAATTAGAAATACTGCAATACAAAAAGTTCTATATTGTTGGTCATAAGGTGCAGGCTAGTTCAGATTTTTTATCTTATTTGAAAGTCTTAATTTTTTAAGAGTCAGTAAACATACCTCTCCTGTGACAGGAGATCATAATGTGATTTGAGTTTACTCTATAGAGGCACTGAGGGCTGTAGTTAAGAAGATGCTGTGAATGTGTACTGTAGGTATGTGCACATCTGTTTATTTAGAAATATATCTATAGTCAGATATATCTACTTTATTTTATCATGATGCTGTGTATCATTTTTATTTTTATTTATTTATTTTTGTTAAAAAAAAAAGGATTTCTAAATTCATTAAGTGTATTTTTTTTGTATCAGATATTTGTAATTTGACAGAATTTTATTTGTCCAAATAAATATAGTACTATTTTTTCCTCAGTGGAATCGGCACACCTTGTATTAGGCGTCTTTAACTACTATGTACCTACATACATTTTTTTAATAAAATAATAATTGTTTGGTACAACTTATTGTGTTGATGTTGTATTGCAAAAGTGCTGCTATTGAGGGTTGATACGGGTGGGTTAGGGGTAAGATGGTTCAATAGTGTCATAATAGATGGAATTACAAATTACATGGAGGCATTTTTAAATAAAGTTTTTTTTTTTTTTACTACAATATAGAAACATGTATGTAAACAATGTAAACACTTATACCTATGTTGCAATCTGTTTGCAAATTCATAGAAAAAAGTTTTTCAGCACATGAAAATAATGCAAAAGGAACTGTCATTTTGGACATTTGTTTCTTATGAATTATGATGTGTAGACTGCCAAGACAAATATAAAATGTACCCCCTTTTTTTTTACAACGTCAGTCCTTGTGTAGTCATTTGTCTGTATTTGGTCCGTACGGACAACACTGCGACCGTTGCATACATCAACCATCAAGATGGTCTACGCTCCGCTTGCATGTCGCAACTTGCCCGCCATCTCCTCTTATGAAGTCAGAAGCATCTGAGGTCGCTTCGTACCATTTATATCCCCGGCCTGCTCAATCGTGCCACCGACGAGCTCTCACGACAGCCTGTGGCCCCAGGAGAGTGTAGACTCCATCCCCAGGCGGTCCAGCTGATCTGGGACCACTTCGGGGCCGCACAGATAGATCTGTTTGCCTCTCCGGACTCGTACCATTGCCGGTTGTTTTATTCCCTGACCGAGGGGACCCTCGACATGGATGCACTGGCACACAGCTGGCCTACGCAAGTATGTGTTTCCTCCAGTGAGCCTTCTCGCACAGACACTGTGCAAAGTCAGGGAGGACAAGGAGCAGGTCTTGCTAGTTGCCCCTTATTGGCCCAACTGGTGCTGGTTCCCCAAACTGATGCTCCTCTTGACAGCCCCTCCGTGGCCCATTCCTTCAAGGCATGCTTCCGCTCCGCAATGAAACCTGTTTGTTGAGTGGTGTTCTTCTCACCGAGAAGACCCCCGAAGATGTTTGATCGCTACTGTGCTTTACTTTTTGCAAGAAGTGCTGAAGCGAAGGCTGTCACCCTCCACCCTCAAAGTGTACGTTGCCTCTATTGCCGCACATCACGATGCAGTTGACAGAAAATCCTTGGATAGCGGCACCGGTGTGTCTTCTGCTGCTGTAGCCCGTCTGCTTCAAAGTTCGACATGTTGAGCGTTCAGAGATGCTCTTCTGCAGATCTCGGTTGTAATGAGTGGTTATTTGAGTTACTGTTGCCCTTCTAACAGCCTAGCCAGTCTGGTCATTCTCCTTTGACCTCTGGCATCAACAAGGCATTTTCTCCCAAAGAACTGCCACTCACTGGATATTTTCTCTTTTTCTGACCATTCTCCGTAAACCATAAAGATGAGTTGTGTGTGAAAATCCCAGTAGATCAGCAGGTTCTGAAATACTCAGACCAGTTTGTCTGGCACCAACAACAATGCCACGTTTAAAATAACTTTTTCACACCTATAGATTGTTTGTTTTGTTCTGAAACAGGGACTTAATTTGTTACAATGTTGCAGTTTCTTCTTCTTCTCACAAGGCAACTTTTCAAAGCGTACCAAAATGTGTTCACGCAAATCACATGCAGGCACAACTGTCCTCTTATTGGCCAGCGTTTCCTCTGCGTCATCCATCAAGATGATTGACAAGTTCACTCCATGAGCTTATTGTGGCTTTATTTGTAACTGTCGAGACACGCAAACACTATATGAATGTAGCCATCATTGCCGCTGTTAAATTATATACTATTTGTATTAATACTACAGCAAATTCAAACGTCCAGTGTCAAGACACACACAAACACTATACGAATGTTATAATACAGCTAGAGCAGGAATCAAGTCTTCTTCAGGACAGCATTCTCGCACTGAGAAGCGATATTACACAACATTTTAAGATAAAGAGGTGCTTTTTTGGTTTTCAACTGTGATAACTAATGTGCAGAATCACAGAATCAGACACTACTGCTATTTATCAAAACTTAATGCGAAAAAGAAGTGCTGCATGGGGTGTATAAAATCTCAGTGCTCTTTGGTTGTGGGATTGTATATCTCTGAAGACAAGAATTCCAAGGCACTCGAATATTAGTGAAAAAAGTTTAAAAAGCCTTTATTTCATTCCTGGCTTAAAAATTGGTGAGAAGTGCTCCTACGCGTTGCGGCTACATGCCTTCATCAGGGTGTGTATAACAAACAGCGTCTCAGTTCATTTAACAGCAGCTAATTAATTAAATTAGAAACACCTGGTCACTGTGTAAAGCAGCTAGAAAAAAAACAAAAAACATCTCTCACACAGACGTCATAAAGCATGGAAATATCATCTTAAATATAATGCATAAAAAAAAAATTACAAAAAAATTACAAAAATAAATAAATAATTATAATAATACAATTTTTTTTTTTAATAAAAAATAAACAAATAAATAAAAAAATTAAAAAATTCTCTTTTTCAACATCAAAATCATTGACAGCACACAATTCAAAAAGCACAAATCAATATTATACCTATTCAATGAATCACCTCCTTATATGACTCAAGTAACACAGGTCAAAATACATCCACCTGATAATGTATACATCAGATAATTTGCAGTAACTAATTTTCCAAAGGAGGGAAAAAATAAAATAAAATAAAAAATAAAATTAAATTAAAAAAATAAATATTACATTACAGAAATGGTACAAAGTCAAGTTCTCCGTTTAAGCCTGGAAATGTAGTTGCTTTCAATGTATAAATCCAGAAAGACTCTCTCTGTAACAACCTATTAGCCCTATCTCCTCCCCTTATTGATTTCGGGATATGTTCAATGCCAATAATTTTTAATGTACTTGGACTACCATGATTCGCATCTCCATAATGTAGGGCCATGGGGTATAATGAGTTGCAGACTCTAATTGCATTTTTATGCTCTGCTAATCTGGTCTTTAGTTTTCTTGTAGTCATCCCTATTATAGAAACAGCCACATGGACACTCCAGCCTATACACCACGAATGAGGTATTACAATTAATGAATGATCTTATTTTAAATTCAGAACCAGAGGTTACATCTCTAAACACACAAGTCTTCACCATATTATCACAATGATTGCAATTACCACACCTGTAATTTCCTACACTTAAGCTTAACCAGGTATTTGATTTCTTAGCTGGAAGATGGCTTCTCACAAGTTTATCTTTGATTGTAGGTGCTTTTCGGAATGCAATGGAAGGAAATTCAGGCATGACTTCTCTTAGATAAGGATCACTCATAACTATTTCCCAATTACTTTTTATAATTTTCTTAATTCTGTTAGCCTCAGTGCTATATTGTGTCACAAAATAAACTGAATTGTCTGAATCTTGTGGTTCTTGTTTTTGTCGTAATAGCTCATCTACTAATGTTTTTTACTTTATTATATGCTTTATTAATCACCCTATCTTTATACCCTCGTTCCTTAAATCTTTGAGTCATATCTTGTGCCCTGATGTTGAAATCGTCTTCCTTATCACATAATCTTTTCAACCTCTGGAACTGTCCTACTGGAATATTCTCAGTCATCCATAAAGGATGAAAACTGTCTGCTCTTAATATAGTATTTCTATCAGTTTCTTTTCTGAAAATAGTAGTATGTAACTTCCCATCACTTTCTTTAAAAATGTTGATATCTAAAAAATGAATCTCAGTGTTTGAATACTCTAGACTCAACTTCAAATTAGCGTTGGTATTATTTAGATATGTGTGAAAAGACAGCAAGTAAGCCTCCGAACCATTCCATATCAATATAATATCATCTATATATCTTCCCCACCACTCAACATACTTCAAATAAGGATTTAAGTCAGAGAATACAAATCTCTTTTCCCAAAATCCCAAAAACAAATTCGCATAATTTGGGGCAAAACAGGCACCCATAGCTGTACCTTTAACTTGTTTATAGAATTCATTTTGAAACAAAAAGATATTGTTATTCAATGTCCATTCTGCTAACTGTACAATAAAACAAGCAGGTGTCCTATCAGCAGATGATCTCGCATCCAGATAGTATGTTAGTGCTTCCAATCCATCCAAATGGTCTATGTTTGTATATAGTGACTCTACATCCATAGTCACCAATATAGATGATTCTGTCATTTCCAATTTTTTTATGTTATTCAATGCATGGGTAGTATCCTGAATAAATGAAGGAAGTTTGCAACTACGTAACTACTGCTATTTATTTAGCACATTTCCCGTTATGAATTTTAATACCATAATGGTCCGTTGGGTAGGATTGCTTTCACTCCTCAAGCGAACCGTCCCAGAGTTCGTTTGCAATTGGGCCAAGACCACCTCGTTCAGGAGGTCTCGGAGCGATTATTTTGGTGCGGATCAGAGTGTGATTGCCGTGTTCACATATGCCTAAACGAACCGAACCAAGAGAGAAAACGCACCAGGTTCCGAAAAAAACGCTCAGTTGTGAAAGCACCCTTAAAGGAGCATTTCACCCTTGGGAACATAAATCTTTATTGAAAGTGGGTCATATATGTAGTCGAAATGTAAAATACATTTCAAATTTTGTGCCTTTTTGACCGAGGAAAGACAGAAAGTAATTTCAGGGCGCATTTGTATGAAAGACAACAACTCCCACAATGCACCACATTGCACAGCTCCACAAGCCACTCCCACTAATCCAGAACAGCACATGAGGTATCTGCCTATCAGAGAAATCACTCTTCCGTCTACAAGGCTAGCTACCACCAGAGCTTGAAATTCATTTCACACAAAATTTCTAGTTAGTTGGCGAACTCATTAGTGAATTACTCCTCGTTTGTATTTCTTTACAAATGGTGAATTATTGCATGGTACCGGATTGAAAATGAGATGTTACATCTCAAGGGGTTATCCTGAAATAAATTCAATTCAATAAAAAAAAAAGTTCAGTCAGAACATATGCGGTGCGAAACTAGGATGGTTCACAACACAAATGCCGTGTCCTCGTCTGATTCAGAGAT
Organism: Leuciscus leuciscus; assembly: GCF_965113295.1. Classification (NCBI taxonomy): domain Eukaryota; kingdom Metazoa; phylum Chordata; class Actinopteri; order Cypriniformes; family Leuciscidae; genus Leuciscus; species Leuciscus leuciscus. Next base: position 30,203,797 of record NC_138747.1, on the reverse strand, counting down.
TTCATCCAGGAGAAATTGGCAACTTTTGAAATTCTTTGCAGCAGACAGACTCTATCTCTGTATCCGTAGGCGCACAGTGAGAGCACAGGCACCACCAGTCCGCCCCAGCTTGAGCCAGTCCAGGCTCCTTGTCCGCGACAGGCAGGTCTTCTGCCTCCTGTTCCTTCATCAGCCTCAGCTGCTCTTAGCTATATTGCGGCTCGTAAAAGTAGCCACAAACATCTGATTCGAGCATCAGACTTTCAAAATCCTCGTCTTCCATATCATATTGAGTACCTTCCGCTATCGTCGTAACTTCACATCTGGCTCCACAGCGCCTGTTAGCTTAGCTTCCAAACAAGATGGAGGATATTGCTTTTAGTTTCAGAAAGTAAAGTCCTACCCACTGATCTGTAATAGGTCTGTAGCGTGAGTGGATCCCACTCCCTGGGAAAGATGAGGAACGAGTGTTTGTAGTCTCAACCCCTCTACAAAGATATGGGACTTCCTGCTTAGAATGACGCAAAATGACGATTTTTACGTCATTGTAATCCCGTCTCAGGGGAAAATGAGGGAATAATGCACGACCATTCAAAAATATGACTGGGTTTCTAACGATACAAGGCTTGATGCAAATGGGTGAAGTGTCCCTTTAAAATCATCTTTCTTGACCATTCTGTTGCTCAGTTTGAACTTCAGCAGATCGTCTTGAACATGAGTGAGTCTCAATCAGCTCCCGAGCTCGTGAATCATTATAGACCTTATGTAGCTCCGCCCCTTTTCAGCGCTGAGCTCGTTGTCTTTTGTCTTCCGGTCTGTATTTTCACAGCGATCTTGCGTATTTATGAATGAACAGCTTTTTTTAAAATCTTCCCGGTCTACTGAAATTTGTTAAGACGTCTGCTTTAAACATTACAATCCTCATGATAACTTTCGTTAACTTCAAAAGCGAATTACTCCTGGACAGCAATGCCATAGAAATATACAGAGCAACCGCAAAAACAGAAGTTCAAAGAAAATATTCATCATGTAAAAGAATCCGGGCACTGGTAGGACCTTGGCTCAGTACACATTGGGACAGTGATTAGCCTACTCAATTTCCAGCAACATGACTAGAACCGAACATCACCGCTGGTATTAATTAACAACAGGCAGGACCTACATCTTTTTTATATTATTTGTTATGCTGTTTAAACACATTTTTCTGTTACATATCCTGACAACATTTAACTATAAATGTTAACTAGATGTGCTCAATGTGGGTTTATGCTGACATATAATAAAAAAATGGTCTGTCTTTTCAAATCTTCTATTGCGTGTCATATTTATTGAGTTGGCTCGTGCATTTTATTTTCGCGCTTCAGGAATGTGAAATAATTTGCGGTAAGGGATTATAATGAGCATCGGTGCTCCCTGGTTTTTGTGGTGCACTCTGTGATTTTTCAGGGAGCGAACGGTCCAGTGCACTGGAAGGATTTTGAGATTTGATACAGCCCTTAAAATGGACATCTCCCTGATCAGTGCCCTGACTACTGAACTAGGGAGCCGATTGAGACGCACCCCATGTCTGCATGCCAAAATTCATTGAGTTGCTGCCATGTGATTGGCTGATTGGACATTTGTGTCAACAAGCTATTGTACAGGCAAAACTAATAAAGTGGCCAGTGAGTGTATATTAAATCATTGAAGTGAATATGCTTACAGTGATCTAGTCTGACATGATTTGAGCCTCTAAGGTCTGGTTTCACAGACAAGGCTTAGATTAAGCCAGAAGCTTAGTTTAATTAGGATATTTAATTAGCTTTTATAAACATGCCTTAGAAAAAAAAAACATTACTGGCTTGCATCTTGAGACAAAATGTCACTGACATATTTTAAGATCAGTGCAAGTTGCTTTCAGTTAAAAGAGCACAAACATGTATGTTAGTCAGAGACTAGCTTAAGCCTTTTCTGTGAAACCAGGGCTAAGTATTATTTTTGGGGATTTCTTTAAATTCAGATTAAATCAGAAAGTTTCTCAATCTCCCTTGTTTCAGCAGTTTCTGGTCCTATGTTTAAAGTTAGAAGACAGCAGCTGTAAGATCCATAAGTTATGTGTGTCACAGTTATGTTTGGTTTAGTTTGTTTTCATTGGACTTATCCTCCTGTCATCACATCGGCTGTTTCTCAATATGCGTTCTTCAGTGATCTTGTGTCCTTGTGTTCTCGTACTACGTCATCATCAACCGTCGAAGTTCAATTCCAATACTCAAGAACATAGACATGTATAGAAAGGCTAGATAGCTTACCGGCGCTGAGAGCCAATGGGACCCGACGACGTCACACGGCGGCCATCTTAGGACAGGACCGCTCGTCCAGTTATAACATTAAAGTCTATTGTGCATGTAGTGCTGAAATAACTATATTTTGCTCAATTTTCAACCGATTTTCAAACGGCTTGGTGTGTCATAAACGTCAGGGATGCGGCTATTTAACTGCATACTTGTGAAAAATTATAGCCACAAACGGCATCAGCACAAATCATAGCCACGTTAATAAGGTTTGTAATAAACCAAACCGTTTGTAAATCCGTCAAGAATTCAGCAAGTTACGAGCATTTTAGTTGGCGTATGTCACTCACCTTCCGTCCACAGCAGCAGGGAGCAGCAGCGCAGTCTCCTGACCTAAGATGGCCGCCAAGTGACGACACAGCTGACTCCGCCTTGAGCCATCTAGCCTTTCTATACATGTCTATGCTCAAGAACGCAAGTACAGAGGACGCATGAAGTGCCCGGATGTGTCCTTGATATCGAGGATGCATCAAATGCAGACTTGAGAGAATCGAACCGCTAAAAATCCCAGAAGACGTTGCGGGCAGTCGACGTACGGAAGGCTGTAAGCTTTAAACTTCTCGTTCTCACTTAAGAGATTCCCGCTGCAAGCTCGAAATACGTGACAGCTCGTGAAAGTTTACATTTGGCGGTCTCTTTTGCTTCATTTTAATAAAGTGATAAAGACCTTAAGAAAGCGGCAGTATTTTTATTGGCATATTAAAAAGAATCTTAACATTGACACAACATAGGTAACACATAGGCTACTCATAAATACACATTGTAAAATAAAAAAGATATAAACTATGAAAACAATGTCTATAATAATATGAAAGAAATGTTTAAAAGGTTGTGACATATGTTTGTGATGTTGTGTTGTATTTGCCGAGATGGTCAGTTAACTGGTCTCAATTCTCATAAAGATGCGTTCTGTGTTCTCGCGTCCTTCCGAGTTCGTTCTTTCAAGGTCGCCTGGCAAGACCAGTCTCAAGGAGAACGCAAGTCTGTTCTTTGCGTTCTTGGAATTGAGAAACAGCCATCACATGTCGTCTTCACAGTCATTATCAGTTCATCTGTATCACCTGTGTTTAGTTAATCATCATCATCATCATCCGTATCACCTGTGTTCTGTTAATCAGTGTTCATCTGTGTTTGTATTTATTTCAGTTCTGTTCAGTCAGTCATTGTCTGATCTCCATCCTATTATGTGTGTGTGAACCTTCTGCCTGTCTTTGATGTGACCATATGATTTATATTGTAAGTAAAGTTTGTGTTGGAACTTTTATTTCTTCTTCCTACACTGTGGCAATGTGTTTCTTTATATAGATGTGAAATAAATATCTGTGTGCATTAAGCAATTGTTTGAGTAAATAAATAATGTGTAATATAATATTTCTTCGTGAGAATGGCGTCATTTCTGACAATAACTGTTTGTTTTTGTGATGCAATATTGGAGCCATAATTTTTTTATTTTTTTTTATTTTTTTGGACTAACATTTTTCCAATTAATTTTATGAAACTTTACTTATACAGAAAGAAGTTACTGGACTATTGGAAATCACACTCACATAGGAAGACGCAACAACTATGAGAATTTGGACAGATTGTTATCACAGCAGCATTTGCCCATACACATAATTCCTGTTTGGCAAGTTTTCTTTTTGTTGACAATAGCAACCACACATAGCAACAGCGCTGGTCTCAACGTTAGTATCACCATTTAAAGTTGAATATTACCAGAGTGTTTAAAGCTCATATAATTAAAATGTAAGATACGGTTTAATTGTGAATTTCTGGTACAAGTGAGGTTATAATTATGACCGCCGCTAGCGAAAGCGGTCATATAGGGATTGTCAAAGTTTTTTTTTTTTTTTTTTTTTTTGTCACCTTACTGAATTTTTCGTCAACGATACCAGGGACACCGAAGCACCGGGGAACATGAAATTTGGTGGGCATGTAGCCCCACTAGACTTCTAAGGAAAAATTTCGTTTGGTCCCCGGGGGCCACTCCCCCCCCCGCGCTGGGCCCCCCCAAACCCCCAAAAATGCAGTTTTTCCTAAATAACTACCTGAACCGTGGCACCGTGGATGAAGACATTTTTATGGTATGTTGGTCTACTAGACTTTTACGGAAAAATTTCGTTTGGTCCGCGGGGGCCACTTCCCCCCCCGCGCTGGGGCCCCCGTAAATTTTTCGTCAACGATACCAGGGACACCGAAACACCAGGGAACATGAAATTTGGTGGGCATGTAGCCCCACTAGACTTCTAAGGAAAAATTTCGTTTGGTCCTCGGGGGCCACTCCCCCCCCGCGCTGGGCCCCCCCAAACCCCCAAAAATGCAGTTTTTCCTAAATAACTACCTGAACCGTGGCACCGAGGATGAAGACGTTTTTGTGGTATGTTGCTCTTAAGGGCCCACATCAACCTAGCCCATAATCACTCATTTGTGATTTGCGCCCCTCCCATAAAAAATGAAAATGCAATATTATTCTGCTTTAATCGCCCCTATCTTCAGTGGAGATGTTCAGAACTGCACCATATTTCATGTGTATGATTAACTTGACATCCTCTGGGGGTATCCTCTGCTAAGTTTTGTAGAATTTCATCCATGGGGGGGTATAAAATAAATTCATTTATGTGCACATTTAGTGACTGTACACTCATCGGCCTGTAGATGGTGCTGTTGAGCGAAGGGTTGCTGGTTTAGGATGATACTGTCACACACACACATGCAGGAATACAAACAAACGCAAGCATGCACACACACTGACATCCACACGCACAGACACACACCCATACACACACATACAAATCCACATGCACAGACACACACACACAAACACACACGCGCACACATGTACGCACACATACATACACGCACAGACACACACACACACACACACACACACACACACACACAGACACACACATACACATACACAAACACACACACATACACACACACACACACACACACACACACACACACACACACACACACAGACAGACATGCACATACTATTACTTTTTTTAGGTATATACATAAACACGCAATACAGCCAAATTACTCCACGTCATTTCTTTTTGTGGAAAGCCAGTGCAGGCCTGAGCGGTGGTCATATTGTGTCTTGCATTAAGAATCAAAACAGACTTTAAAAAATAAAGAAAAGAACGAGGGAAAACAGAATGGTTGCTGTGTGTGTGTTAAACATGTATGCAAGGGATGTGAACAGACTATAATGTGTTGGGCGGAAGAGGCTGACAGGCGAGAACGAAAGCAAATACAAAAAGAACTGGCATATAATGTTGTATGTGTGAAAACAGTTCCACTGGAACAGAATGCTACTAATGAACCGAATGTATGTGTTTCCATCATGTGACCGAGATGGCAACGGCTCCGCCGCCTGCCTACAACTCAACTCACTATCCCGTAGCAGAGATAACGGCCCTCAAGCTGGACCTCGATCTGGACCGCCCCTGAGAACCGCACAAGAACTGGAGCAGGACAGACAACGAATGGCACAGCGAATGGCAGCCCAAGAAGAACAACTCGCAGAAGCAAGAGCACAAATTGAATTGACATTGGCAGAGGCAGATGCAGGGGCAGAGGCCGCAGAGCGAGTGTCACAAAGACTAACAGCGCAGTTTCATGCACAATTACCAGCGTCGCCAGTGCAGCAGGGGGAGGCAGACTCCTCAGCACGGGCCGCGACAAGCGGTGAAGAAGACGAGGGGGAAGTTTCCGGAGAAGCGTCTGATGCAGTTCCAGACACCCCGAATGAAGAAAGGCCGGGACCAAGCGAGCAGCAAATGCTGACAAGATCACAAGTCAAGCAAGAAAAGGTCCGTTTTACAGCGGCAAAAGTTAAAGTGTCGAATGTAACGGCTCCGATGGTTGAAGTTGCGGGCACGGACGGGCCAATGTTGGTTTTCAGAGCCTGGACAATGTCTGATATGAAGGACGCTATGGCACAGCTGCCAGATCCGCAAGACGCGGGTGAACGGTTTGCCAGTGAACTGCTTTCAGTATGCAGAGAATTCAGCCCGAGCACACAAGAATTGAAACGACTGCTAACTGTGAAAATGGGTAGCTGCGGTTTGTGAAAAGAATCCTCAAAGAATAAACCTTTTCTCTTTATTACAATTTTGCCTCTTGAAAGTTTCTTACACCCTTTGATGCTGTTTTCATTAACCTCTGAAAATTGCTGTTACAGTATCCACCTTATTCCTGATGACCTTGCTGCATTTTGAATTATGGGTGGCACTTCCGGTTTGGGGAACTTCCAATAAAAAAGGCTGAAACGAATCATTTCAAATCAAAAGGTTGCCCTACAAACAAAGCTGATCCGTCAGTTTGACTGGATGAGCTGTCAATTTTCCTTCATGATTTATTTTCAAACATCATGAGAATAACGTTTTACTTGGTATTTTAACGTGACATGTTATAACAAGAATATCTATGGCAAGAGCTCTTTTTAGTCGCTGCTTTATTTTCCTCATGATTATTTTCTTTTTTTTTTCTTTGCAATCCGCTGTAAAAGTATTAAAAAAAGGACAACATATACTGCACATTTGTGGTCTGTTCTCCCGAATTTAATTTACGATATATTCTATTAATAATTTACTGGAATGCACAAAGAATCTCGTATTGCATAGCTATACACAGTGGGAACTCCTTTCCTCAGATTATTGAAGCCAACTATGTAAAACGCATTGCAGCTGCACTGCTAGCACAGTGAGTGTCTGGCTCACTCATTGGCTGTGCTGCGGCAACTGCACATCCAATGGTGAGGCGCCTCAAACCCAAATTGGGCGTGGCTAAGTCTATATTAGAGCCCGAATTTGCCATTATAGCAGGTTTTATCTCCTTCAGCGACAACTCCACGTCTCTGTCTCCTCCGAAGCCATCGCCGTAGGAAACAAGCCTTTTTCAGCTAGATCGAGCCATCCACAGCAGACAGCGCTTATCACTCACCGGAAGCAGCTCCTCTCCTGTCGCCGTTCTCCTGAGGCCATCCGGCGATCGTCATATATATCCTTTTTCTAAGCGAGTATTGTTTCAAATGCCTCGCTCTACTTGCGCCACGTGCGGATCCCATCTGCACGAGGCCGACGGGCACACGAAGTGCGTCAAATGCCTGGGTACCGCCCATGCTGAGGCTGCACTTTCTGCTGGTGGCTGCTCAGTCTGCGAGAGCATGCCTGTCTCCGTGCTGCAGACGGAGCTCCGTTCACCTAGCTCTCTCCAAAGATTGCAACGCCGCATCTCCTGCTCTTCCTTTTCCTGCTCTACTTATGCCGAGGAAAAAGAAGCGCTGAAGCCAACGGCAGCCCGAGAATATGGAGATAAGCGAGCCCACGCCGGCCACGTCCCTGCGTGCCTCGCTTTCTCCTTCTCAAACACAATCACCGATCCTGTTTTCTCAGGCGGACCAGCGCCCCCCCCACCCACGTGGCGGGCCTGGTCTCATTCGGGAGATCAGACGACAAACAAGATGACAGCCGCTCTATTGCTGCGTCTGAGGAGGAATGGTCGGGCTCTGTTGACCCCACCCTTGCTTCTCAATCGGGTGCCAGCGTCTCAGCTACAAGGACTAACTCTGATGCGGAGATGCTGAGAATCCTCACCGCGGCCGTCGTTCTTCCCTGAGGTGCACGAAGAACTGACCAAAACGTGGCGCACTCCCGCACAAGCTCCTCGGTTTCCGCAACGCTCTCCTCTGTGGACGGCGCAGCGGAAAAGGGCTATGAGTCGCTGCCGTGGCCGCTCACCTCTGCCCACACACCACTGCTAGTTCAAGAACTAGAGCGGTTCACCTGACTAAGCCACGCCGAAACACCTCAGCTCTCATCGGACGCGCTTTCTCCGCCTCCGGCCAAGCTGCATCGGCCCTGCACACGATGGATGTGTTGCAGGTCTACCACGCCAAACGATTTATGGGCTCTACATGTGTGGCTCCTCAACAGGTACTCAGGGACCTCCCTGACAGGGTTTTGAACACAAATTCTGAGGCTAGAGCCCCGTCTACCAGGCGTCTCTATGCCCTGAAGTGGGTCAGTGTTTTCCGGCTGGTCCTCGGATAGACACTTTGAACCCCAGTCATGTGAGGTATCAGTGATACTCTCCTTCTTACAAGAGCTGCTGGATGCGGGCCGTTCCCCATCCATGCTCAAAGTGTATGTGGCAGCCATAGCAGCTTATCATGCTCCAGTGGCTGGCCAATCACTGGGAAGAAACGACTTGGTCGTACGGTTTCTAAAGGGACCTATGAGGATGAACCCTTCCAGACCTCCTTCTATACCGTCATGGGACCTCTCCACGGCCCTTGGGGCCCTGAAGGGTCCGCCATTTGAGCCGCTTCAGTCGGTTGATCTCAAACCACTTTCGCTAAAGACTGCTCTCCTGCGATCCAAAGGGTCTCCAGTCACGAAGCAAAGACTGTCCAGATAGATAGTGGATGCCATCTTTCTGGCATACGCCTCAGTGGGTCAGGTTTGCCCTATAGGTACTAGAGCCCATTCGACTAGAGGCATAGCCTCGTTATGGGCTTGATCCTCTGGGTTTCCTATTCAGGACATTTGTGCGGCGGCCAGCTGGTCTTCGCCTTCCACATTTGTGAGGTTTATAACATGGAGGTGTCTTCCCTGCAGGCTAAAGTCCTTTCTGTATGATCTAGACCCGACGATGTCCGGTCTTATCTATGTGTCATGTTACTGTTCATAAGCACATTATCCCTTATTATGAAACCCGCCTCTGGCTTGGTTCTGATATCCCTTTATACATAATCAGATCCGACGGTGTCCGGTCTTATTGGTATAATATATATATTGGGTATGAGCTTATTGACATCACTCTATATATGATCAGACCCGACGGTGTCCGGTCTGTTCGTTATATACTTGGGTTCTGGCTTGTTTCTGTGAGCTCAGTGTCCTGGGCTCCAGTGTGCAACCAGTTACTTATAGTGTGGCGTTTTACATTGCATCCCCACTATGTACAGCTACGCAATACGAAGTGACCATTCTCGAAAGGGAACGTACTCGGTTACTAACGTAACCTAGCCTGGCCCCATGTTGCCTTGCGCACAGCACGATTTTATTCACGCTGCTAGGCAGCCAGGGATTCCATGGACCAGAGTTTCGCCTCAGCGAGGGGACCAATCACAGAACGGGGAGAGAGCAGCAAGACGATGACGACGTCTATGCGACACACCGAAGCAGTTTGTTTATATCCATATATACCTTCTACCCTCATGTTTGTCTTGCACAAACGGCAATAGTCGCTGAACGCCATCACGTACACAAATCTCTGACCCATCGTCGTCTTCTTCATCGGATTTCTGTCGCTCTACATGCGTCATCTGGTATAATTAAAAATATTGGCTATGAGCTACGTACAGGCGCATTTGATAGACATTCGTAGCGCCCAATAAACGGCTCTGGGCATTCGTAAACCACGCCTCAAATACGAGAAAATGAACATGTGGTTCCCAGACCATTGAGACGAGGTCTGACGTTAGCCAGGCTAAACGTAACCTCGGTTCCCTGAGAGTAGGGAACGAGTATTGCGTAGCCTGCCGCACTATGGTAACATGGCAAGTTTGTCACTTCAGTCGTTTTAAACCTGCTATAATGGTGAATTCGGGCTCTAATATAGACTTAGCCACGCCCAATTTGGCGGTCTCTGGCGCCTCGCCATTGGATGTGCAGTTGCCGCAGCACAGCCAATGAGTGAGCCAGACACTCACTGTGCTAGCAGTGCAGCTGCAATGCGTTTTACATAGTTGGCTTCAATAATTTGAGGAAAGGAGTTCCCCACTGCGTATAGCTACGCAATACTCGTTCCCTACTCTCAGGGAACCGAGGTTACGTTATTCTCCTCAAATCCTCACATCTCTTTCCAGGTTTGTTTTCACAGGTAAATGCAATTAATAATCTGTCAAAATGACGGAAGAAATAGTATCACGTAATGCTGAAGTTAATGAACATTTTTGATTAACGCAACATAAGTTACATTACATAATACATATATATTACTACAGTGATATTTAACCTGTCCGTTATTGCTGTGGAAAGACTCGCGCTTTTGGGGTAATTTGGTCTGTTGAAATACCTGGTTGATGCTTTTACACTTTTAAATTTCCTTTTAATTTTCCACGGATGAAGGGTGACTAAATCATTGTGACACTTTTTTAACGTATTGCATTCATAGAGCAAGCCTTTTCACTGATTGTTTACAGCTTAACGGAAGTAAAACCATAATTCGCGCAAATCGTAATTTCTGTGAGTCATGGGGCGTAGGAATAAGGTGGATATGTTTTTGTTTTTGTAATACAACAAAAACAAAAACGGAACAAAGACCAGTGCCCTGTTACATGAAGCTATAGTTAAACAAACTCTGAGGTTTATAGTAAGTTTAGAGTTGACAAAACAAAACTAATCCAACCTGGTTTAGGTCAGGTTCAGCAGGTTCACACGTTTGGTTAACTCTGGAGCGTGTGCACCTGAAAGAGTGACAACCAAAATCATATACTCTTGAGTGTGAACTTATTTTAATCAAGGAATTACTTTGCGACCACTAAAAAGTATGTTCTATATAGGTGCTTTTGAATTTGTAATGTTAAGTAGGCCGTTGTATGGTATTTTGTAATTGATAGTTATTGAGATTGATTGTATTGTCTATTTTTGTCTTTCGTGTTGTCTTGCTTTACTGTTGTTGCTGTAACACCTTAATTTCCCCTCGGGGATAAATAAAGGAAGTCTAAGTCTAGAGTATGAATGTGTGTAGTGTGAATGAAATCCGGGCTTGCCATGTTGTCATTATCATGTGATCTACCAGAGTCAGTTGCATTTTGTCCACTCTTTTATTAGTACTGTGAATTTGGATATACTATTCTTGTCACTATAGTGTCAGTATACTTGTCGCCTACTACAGTATAGTAGGGGTGGGAATTGGCAAAAATGTGACGATTCAATAGTATTGCGATATTTGGGCCACGATTCAATATTATTGTGATTCTTAACATATTGCAATACAGAAAGTATTGCGATTCGATTCTGCGATATATTGCGATTCATGTCCCCCATATTATTCAAAGGCATTACAAAAAATGAGGAAAAAAAGACTGCTCAACTCACTTCAAATGTCACATTAATTCTGTGAACATCTTCTACACATTTACTGAAGTGCAACTTAGGAGGGTAGTGCAAAAACTTTGTCCTTGTACATTCAGGACACAGGACCTTTATTACAAAACGTAATTATATGAACGCGTCACCACCGCATTAGCACCAAAAACATGGAGATTTTATTTTAGAGAATAATTGCACAACCTATTCGATATTCTATAGTAATTCTATAATTATGACCGCCGCTAGCGTAGCTAGCGAAAGCGGTCATATAGGGATTGTCAAAGTTTTTTTTTTTTTTTTTTTTTTCGTCACCTTACTGAATTTTTCGTCAACGATACCAGGGACACCGAAGCACCGGGGAACATGAAATTTGGTGGGCATGTAGCCCCACTAGACTTCTAAGGAAAAATTTCGTTTGGTCCCCGGGGCCCACTCCCCCCCCGCGCTGGGCCCCCCCAAACCCCAAAAAATGCAGTTTTTCCTAAATAACTACCTGAACCGTGGCACCGAGGATGAAGAAATTTTTGTGGTATGTTGGTCTACTAGACTTTTACGGAAAAATTTCGTTTGGTCCGCGGGGGCCACTTCCCCCCCCGCGCTGGGGCCCCCGTAAATTTTTCGTCAACGATACCAGGGACACCGAAACACCGGGGAACATGAAATTTGGTGGGCATGTAGCCCCACTAGACTTCTAAGGAAAAATTTCGTTTGGTCCCCGGGGCCCACTCCCCCCCCGCGCTGGGCCCCCCCAAACCCCAAAAAATGCAGTTTTTCCTAAATAACTACCTGAACCGTGGCACCGAGGATGAAGAAATTTTTGTGGTATGTTGGTCTACTAGACTTTTACGGAAAAATTTCGTTTGGTCCGCGGGGGCCACTTCCCCCCCCGCGCTGGGGCCCCCGTAAATTTTTCGTCAACGATACCAGGGACACCGAAACACCGGGGAACATGAAATTTGGTGGGCATGTAGCCCCACTAGACTTCTAAGGAAAAATTTCGTTTGGTCCCCGGGGGCCACTCCCCCCCCGCGCTGGGCCCCCCCAAACCCCAAAAAATGCAGTTTTTCCTAAATAACTACCTGAACCGTGGCACCGAGGATGAAGAAATTTTTGTGGTATGTTGGTCTACTAGACTTTTACGGAAAAATTTCATTTGGTCCCCGGGGGCCACTTCCCCCCCCCCGCGCTGGGGCCCCCGTAAATTTTTCGTCAACCATACCAGGGACACCGAAACACCGGGGAACATGAAATTTGGTGGGCATGTAGCCCCACTAGACTTCTAAGGAAAAATTTCGTTTGGTCCCCGGGGGCCACTTCCCCCCCCGCGCTGGGGCCCCCTTAAATTTTTCGTCAACGATACCAGGGACACCGAAATACCGGGGAACATGAAATTTGGTGGGCATGTAGCCCCACTAGACTTCTAAGGAAAAATTTCGTTTGGTCCCCGGGGGCCACTCCCCCCCCGCGCTGGGCCCCCCCAAACCCAAAAAAATGCAGTTTTTCCTAAATAACTACCTGAACCGTGGCACCGAGGATGAAGACATTTTTATGGTATGTTGGTCTACTAGACTTTTACGGAAAAATTTCGTTTGGTCCGCGGGGGCCACTCCCCCCCCCGCGCTGGGGCCCCCGTAAATTTTTCGTCAACGATACCAGGGACACCGAAACACCGGGGAACATGAAATTTGGTGGGCATGTAGCCCCACTAGACTTCTAAGGAACAATTTCATTTGGTCCCCGGGGGCCACTCCCCCCCCGCGCTGGGCCCCCCCAAACCCCACAAAATGCAGTTTTTCCTAAATAACTACCTGAACCGTGGCACCGAGGATGAAGACATTTTTGTGGTATGTTGGTCTACTAGACTTTTACGGAAAAATTTCATTTGGTCCCCGGGGGCCACTCCCCCCCCCCCCCCCCCCCCCCGCGCTGGGGCCCCCGTAAATTTTTCGTCAACCATACCAGGGACACCGAAACACCGGGGAACATGAAATTTGGTGGGCATGTAGCCCCACTAGACTTATAAGGAAAAATTTCGTTTGGTCCCCGGGGGCCACTCCCCCCCCGCGCTGGGCCCCCCCAAACCCAAAAAAATGCAGTTTTTTCTAAATAACTACCTGAACCGTGGCACCGTGGATGAATACATTTTTATGGTATGTTGGTATTCTAGACTTTTACGGAAAAATTTCGTTTGGTCCCCGGAGGCCACTTCCCCCCCCGCGCTGGGGCCCCCGTAAATTTTTCGTCAACGATACCAGGGACACCGAAGCACCGGGGAACATGAAATTTGGTGGGCATGTAGCCCCACTAGACTTCTACGGAAAAATTTCGTTTGGTCCCCGGGGGCCACTCCCCCCCCCCCGCGCTGGGCCCCCCCAAAACCAAAAAAATGCAGTTTTTCCTAAATAACTACCTGAACCGTGGCACCGAGGATGAAGAAATTTTTATGGTATGTTGGTCTACTAGACTTTTACGGAAAAATTTCATTTGGTCCCCGGGGGCCACTTCCCCCCCCGCGCTGGGGCCCCCGTAAATTTTTCGTCAACGATACCAGGGACACCGAAGCACCGGGGAACATGAAATTTGGTGGGCATGTAGCCCCACTACACTTCTACGGAAAAATTTCGTTTGGTCCCTGGGGGCCACTCCCCCCCCGCGCTGGGCCCCCCCAAACCCAAAAAAATGCAGTTTTTCCTAAATAACTACCTGAACCGTGGCACCGAGGATGAAGACATTTTTATGGTATGTTGGTCTACTAGACTTTTATGGAAAAATTTCGTTTGGTCCTTGGTCCCGAATTTAATCTTCCACAAGGGCAAGAAATTTAAGCTATATTTGATATTGCGCTGCCAGAGAAAGCGAAACTAAAAATCACAGTGCGTGTGAAACGCGCTTTACAAATAAACCCCCCTGCGTTATTTTCCTAAATAACTACCTGAACCGTGGCACCGAGGATGAAGACATTTTTATGGTATGTTGCTCTTAAGGGCCCACATCAACCTAGCCCATAATCACTCATTTGTGATTTGCGCCCCTCCCATAAAAAATGAAAATGCAATATTATTCTGCTTTAATCGCCCCTATCTGCAGTGGAGATGTTCAGAACTGCACCATATTTAATGTGTATGATTAACTTGACATCCTCTGGGGGTATCCTCTGCTAAGTTTTGTAGAATTTCATCCATGGGGGGGTATAAAATAAATTCATTTATGTGCACATTTAGTGACTGTACACTCATCGGCCTGTAGATGGTGCTGTTGAGCGAAAGGTTGCTGGTTTAGGATGATACTGTCACACACACACATGCAGGAATACAAACAAACGCAAGCATGCACACACACTGACATCCACACGCACAGACACACACCCATACACACACATACAAATCCACATGCACAGACACACACACACAAACACACACGCGCACACATGTACGCACACATACATACACGCACAGACACACACACACACACACACACACACACACAGACACACACATACTCAAACACACACACATACACACACACACACACACACACACACACACACACACACACACACACACACACACACACACACAGACAGACATGCACATACTATTACTTTTTTTAGGTATATACATAAACACGCAATACAGCCAAATTACTCCACGTCATTTATTTTTGTGGAAAGCCAGTGCAGGCCTGAGCGGCGGTCATATTTTGTACCGCGATGCGGTACATCTAGTTGAATAAACTAATCGAATATTCAAAAATCGTGAATATGACTCATATGACTCATACCTGCATGTAATCTCTTGGTTTATTCCACAAATCTTCACTCACGTCTCGATTTTCGAAGGGGATTAAACGTTTCTTCCTTGGTTCGCTTTTAATTAGGCCTATTCATATTCTTTACTGTGGTAAAGTAGGAAAACATCGTAGGAAAGATAGCCTACATTTTTACTTGCACGTCAGATTCATTTTAACACAGTTTTTGCTCGTTATTGAATACGGTAAGGCGCGTCAAGTTTATTTGTAAAGCGCGTTTCACACGCACTGTGATTTTTAGTTTCGCTTTCTCTGGCAGCGCAATATCAAATATAGCTTAAATTTCTTGCCCTTGTGGAAGATTAAATTCGCTCTTCATACCTTTTACAACAAGTAGAAAACATGAAGATATCAGAAAATAGATCGATGGTCTCTTTCCTCCTCATGTCCCACATCCCTCTCAACGCGCAGAGCAGTATGGCTTCATGTGGAATCACGCGTCTTTGTGTGGAAGTATTAAACGGACGTTTTTTTATTTTTATTTTTTTATAGATTTAACTTTATTATATTATTTAAGTTTCCAATATTTACTGATATTTATTTCAATGCTTAGTGTGTTGCTTCTTTGACGGAATTGCTCAAATAAACTAAAACATTTTTATTTCAATTTTCAAAACAACCCCCCAACCACCACAGGTATAGTTGGTCCATTACCACCGTCACAGCCCTATAACCCGAAAGTAAAACAGATAATTTTATAATCAAATATTGCAATACTTTGCGCTACTGTATCGATATAATTGCGTGCGCAAAATATCACGATACTGAACAGAATCGATTTTTTTCCCCCACCCACCGGCGGCGCCAGGGGGGGTCTTGGGGAGTCTCAAGACCCTCCCAAAAACCCGCCCCCATTTGACCCCCCACCCCCTTCCTGATTAAAAAAAATATATATATCCGGGATAAAGATTTAAAAATGTTTTTCTTCAAACTACGCAGAACAATAATAATAAATAATTTATTCGACATATAAAAAAATATAAACATAAGAATCACTGCGACGCCCCATGAACGTCGCTGCGCCTTGCGTCATTGCGTTCAAGGCGCTGCCGCGAGCCCGCAAAAGCTGCTACGCTACAGCTATAGCTTGAAGCTAAAATGGATCGCTTTGTCATACCTCAAAAAAAATTGAGAGCAGACGGAAATTATAGCAATAGGAGTGAAAATATACCCGTTGCAGTGGATTGCGAGCCCTGCTTGATCCTAGAAACAGAGGACACCGAGGAATTGGAGGATGAGGAGGTACTCGCAGATGAGGAGCAACTCGCAGCCCCCGAGGCGGAGGAGACAGGTGAGCAGATGGAAAGAAATGGCGCCTCATCGAGCGCTACAGCGGGCACGGATGGTGGGAATCCTGACGGCGGAGTGGATTTACAAGGGGATTTAAGCCATGGCCCAGCCGAGAAATCAAGACAGCCTCAACTAAAATCATACCCGTGTCGTTTTGGATCGCAGGGGCAGCTAGCATCCAGGGGTTTTAGTTACTCGTGGTTCAAACAGTACCAGTGGCTTGAATATTCTGTGTCAAAAGACGCAGCTTTTTGTTTTGCCTGTCGTCATTTTTTTCACAGTGTGCATGGATCTGGTGGTCACTCAGAAAAGTGCTTCACCAAGGAAGGGTTTAAAAACTGGAGAAAAGGAGGAGAGAAACTGGCGCAACATAACGCCAACGCTTCTCACAAAGTGGCAATGGAAGGGTGGTGTGAATTTAAGGAGAGAGAGAAAAACGGATCAAGGATTTTGACGCACCTCCATGACGATGGACATAAGAAAATTGTTAAAGAAAACAGGATCTACATGCGAGCAGTTGTTGAGTCACTGCACTTTACAGCTTGTCAAACCATTGGTCAGAGAGGCCACCGAGAGAATGAACAGTCCACCAACAGAGGTAATTTCCTTGAAATGTTACATCTGCTGGGGAAGTTTGATAACACTGTATCCAAAAAATTATCTAGTGGGCCAGGTAATGCAAAATATGTCCATCATGACATTCAGAACGAGTTAATTGATATAATGGCCTGCATTTTGAGAGAACAGGTTAGCAACGAAGTTAAACTAGGAGAGCACTTTACTTTAATGGTGGATGAAACAAAAGATGTGAGCAAAAAAGAGCAGATATCTTTTGTTCTGCGCTACATACACAATGATGACATTCATGAAGAGTTTCTTGATTTTGTACCAGCTGATGGTTTGGATGCAGAGTCTTTACTTGTGACAGTGAAAGGGGCATTGGCTAAATTCAATATAGACAAAAATGCATCCGTTGGACAATGTTACGACGGGGCATCTGTAATGTCTGGCTGCAACAACGGTGTTCAGGAAAAATTTCGCAGAGAAGTCCCACATGCAGTGTACATCCACTGCCATGCACACAGATTAAACCTGGTTTTAGTTGACTGTGTCCATAATGTAAAACCAGTTGCTGACTGCTTTGCCACAGTGCAGCTACTTTACAACTTTTTTTTCTGGTTCAGTAACTCACAAAGTGTTCATGGAGAAACAAACAGAACTTGAGCCCACTAAAAGAGCTGTGGAATTAAAACGTCTGTCAGATACCAGATGGGCATGTCAGTACTATAGTCTTTGGGCAATAAAGCAAACCCTCCCTAGCATCTTAGCCACACTTGAGGAAGTCAGCAATCAAACAAATAGCCATAAGGCCATTGCACACTGAGTCCGAAATTCGCATCCGAAATTTTCGCATGTAAAAAAAAAAAAATCGACCCCACGTTGTGTCAATCACGCTTGCACACTGTCTACGAAACTTTCGTCCGTAATAAAAAAATTCGGATCGGGTTCGATTTTCTGCGTTTTTCGCATCCACAGCCAGTATTTTGAGAGGTTTTTTGACAATTCAGAGCCACCATACAAGCGAATGACAAAATCTACAATGGATTGAGCAGCCAATTCGATTACTAATCATGTATTATTTGGGTATAAAATATAACCTGTATACAGCTGTTCTGTCTGCCCAGCGCTTCCGCCGGCCGTGTGTGTGTGTGTATGTGTATGCGCATACCTTAGACATACTGCCAGTCTCTGTTCAGGATCGATTGGTTCACGGAAATTGGTGGTCTTCTTTTTAATATGTGGCTCCAGTATCGCTAGCAAAGCATCAAACTGTTCCACTGACATTCTGAGGTAAATTTTGAATCGTTTGGGATAATTTCGCAACTCCTTGATAAGGAGGTGAAACTCTCCTTCCTCTCGGCGCAATCTCAGGATTGGATGGACCCAATATTTCCTCTTTCTTTTTCTCTTTTTAAGAAGAAAGAGGGCAACAAAATAACCCTCAGTGCTTGACGAATCCATTTTGTATTTTTTGCGTTTTTTTCCCGCAAAGGTTTAATAAATACGCATCGGACTCAGTGTGCAAGGTTTCTGTGCGTGACGAATTTTAAGGCTGACGAACACGAAAAAATGCATACGAAAATTTCGGATTCAGTGACTACGTTTACATGCAGCCAATATCCGGGTTATGGTCGGGTTAGGGTCACTATTTGGGTTTCTGAAACATTCGGAATAACGCGTTTACATGCGTGAGCAGAGAGAGTTACTCCTGTATACATGGAATTTACAATATCCCGATGTAAACGGCGACACGCGGTTAGCGTCTGGACGTACGGACTTCCTTAAGACGCAATATGCGTCATTTCCGATTCTTTTTCCTGTATCCAAAGACAACAACAACAGCAGCAGCATGCGGATAATGAATAGTTCGGGGCAGATAGCGATCGCCTTTGTTTGCGCTTTCCTCCTCGCTCCAAAAGTGTGGTGCTGTGCTGCGTCTCGCCATGTTTACCTCTACTTCTTGTTTACTTCCGGTATACTGCACGCGGGTTTTTGTATGCGCCGTCTCTACTCAAAAGACCAAGATTCCTTGCGAATAGAACATGCGCAGAACACAAATCAATGTCCCTTTTGATGGGGATATGCCGATACACGTTTACATGACCAAATATTCGGGTTAGAAAGGGGTACCCCAGGTATAATATCCGGGTTTTTAAAAACCGGGATATGAGCATATCCGGGTTTTTGCCGGTGTTTACATGGCCGTGCGCGACCGGGTTATTGCTAATATCCCGGTTTTGAACGGGTTATTGGCTGCATGTAAACGTAGTCACTGTGCAATGGCCTATAGAGCTATTGAGGCTAGATCACTAAATGGCTTGATTGATGCACAGTTTGTTTTGCAAATCTACATGCTGGAGAACATATTTGGGCTCACAAAAACTTTATCTGACCAACTACAGGCCACAGATTTAGATTTGGCATCCGCCATTGATCTGGTCTTTGCACTGGTTGACACACTCAAAGAAGAACGCAATGGTGAAACTTGGACCCATCTGTGGCAGGGCGCAAGTGACATGTGTGAGAGAGTGGGCATTGACATGCAGCGCCAACAGGCAAAAAGAAAAATAATACAGCCCTCCCACCTGCAGCAGTTTCATGTCAGCAATAGCACAAGGAAAAAGATACTGCAAACACCAGAAGACTACATAATCCACTGTTTTTTCCCAGTACTTGACCGTTTAATCAGTGAATTGAATAGGCGCTTCTCTGCTGAGAGTTGCCACGTTATGAAAGGAGTTGCAGCTATTAATCCCAAACACAAGACCTTCCTGCACAAAGATGCCCTTCAACCCATGGCTAGGCACTATGGCATATTAGAAGACAACCTTTCAGCAGAACTACATCAACTGAAACGCCTCATTGACAGAAAAAAAACAAAATGGGGTCTCTCTCAACAGCACCCATGACTTGCTGATTCTATTGAGGCCATACAAGGAGGCTTTCATTGATTTATACAAACTTGTGTGCATCTCCATGACACTGCCTGTATCAAGAGCTACTTGTGAGAGGAGCTTTTCCTGCTTACGGCGTTTAAAAACCTACCTCAGAAACAAAAGTGGCGATGTCCGAACCAGCAATCTTGCTGTGCTGGCAATCAGCTCAAGAAGAACAAAAGAGATGGATGTAGATGTTGTTATTGATCGCTTTGCAGCCAATCATAACAACAGGCGAATTGTTCTATTTTAAGTGGTGAGTACACTGCTTACATTATATTTTCACAGGTTTAAATTGTACTGTATTTAATGTGCTATAAACACAATTGTTGCAGGAAATCACACCTGTGGAGAATGGAGAGAAGACAGGAGGAGACTGGAGAGTAAGAGGAGCAGAGAAGAAGACAGGAGGAGACTGGAGAGTAAGAGGAGCAGAGAAGATGCCAGGGGGAGACTGGAGAGTAAGAGGAGCAGAGAAGATGCCAGGGGGAAACTGGAGAGTAAGAGGAGCAGAGAAGATGCCAGGAGGAGACTGGAGAGTAAGAGGAGCAGAGAAGAAGACAGGAGGAGACTGGAGAGTAAGAGGAGCAGAGAAGAAGACAGGAGGAGACTGGACAAAAGAGGAGCAGAGAAGATGCCAGGAGGAAACTGGACAGAAGTAGGGCAATCAAAAGGTGGTGAGAGTATGAGAATAGATACTATTTTGTAAATATGTTTTCTGTCATGGGTGGTGTGGCTATGGCAATTAAAGTTCGAGCAAATTGTTTGCAAACTGCAATTGATTAATTAATTAAAAACAAAGTAGTTGATATGCAGTGTTGTTTTTGTTGTTTAGTAGCAGTAATATGCAGTTATTAGCCGTGTCCACTGTATTTTTTGTTGGTTTTCATGAGACCCCCCTTGAAATGACCAGGACCCGAAACCCGGAGAGCATCAGTTTGATTCCCTCTTTAAGAGTTGACAGAATTCTCAGCTGAAGATTAACTCTTTCCCCATCTGCAATTTTTTTTTTATTTTTTTAATTTTCACAAAACTTTCATGGCCCCCAGAGTATTTTTTTGTATGAATATTTGAGCATACAATATATCAAAAGAAAGAACAGAGCCTCTGCTTTTACACAAACATTCTTTTCAAACAATGCTTTCTTTTTTTTATGAACACTTGAATGTGAATAAATTCGGAACAAAAAGTTGAGATAAAAGTCTTCATCTGGATTCAGAACGATCAGAACAATGATGAAAACATAGACTGTGTAGAATAGATTGAGTCCATCAACACCCTTCAAAGCTTCACAGTCCTATACGTCTTCGTGGCTTAAATATTTCATTCTGTTACATTAGGCAGTTTTGATTTACACTATATTGCCAAAGTATTGGGACACCACTCCAAATCATTGAATTCAGTTGTTCAGATCACTTTCATGGCCACAGTGTAAAATCAAGCACCCAGGCATGCAGACACTTCAACAAACGTGTGAAAGAATGGGTCACTCCCAGGAGAGTGATCATCATGTCAAAATCCCTTGTGTTTATTATCTGTATCTGGATGTCTTCAGTCCATAACGTGTCTCACATCTTCCTCCACTCTGACCACTAGGTTGTGCCATTGAGCTTCTGCCAGGAGCTCCTTTACCCAGAGTCCAGTGTCTGAAATCACACACTTCCCTACTACAGTGCTGCTCACAAGTTTACATACACCTTGCAGAACATTTAAGATGTTAATAATATTAACTAAATAAGTGTGATCATAAAAATTGCATGCTATATTTTTTGTACTGTCCTGAATAAGCTGTTATTCTGTGCTCACACAGATGCTGACAAATAGTCCACAAGTTAAAAATAATAACTGAATTTACACAAATTAACCAGTTCAAAAAGCATGCATACCCTTGAATTAATATTGTGAGTTGTTACCTCATGATCAATGACTGTATTTGTTTTGTAATAGTTGTTCATATTTTGTCCTGAACAGTTAAACTGAGCACAGTTTTTAAGAAACGTCCTACAGTTTCCTCACATTCTTTGATTTTCTAGCATCTTCTGCATATTTTTTTTTTCAGCAGTGACTGCTTGATTTTGAGATCCATCTCACACTGAGGACAATTGAGGGACTCATAGACAATTATTAGGTGAAAACATTCACTAATGCTCAAGATGGCAACACGATGCATTAAGAGTCGTGGGTTCTGCAAGGGGTGTGCAAACTTATGAGCAGAACTGTATATAATAGGTGAAAAACATGTCTTAAAAGAGAAGGCAAAAGCGACGCACCTGACGCATGGCTCACATGATAATGAAAACATGGTGAATATAGTACGTCCAGATTTCATTCATACTACACACATTCATATAGAACATACTTTTTTAGTGCTCACAAAGTAATTACTTGTTCAAAATAAGTACCAAGTCAGGAGAGTATACGATTTTGGATGCAACCACTGTATTCCAAGCCAGTTTCAGTGCGTAGCTACTCATGTAAGTTTGAGATTAGTTTGCGCAAACAGTGGTGTATCAGGTTCAAGAAGTTTTTTTTTTTTTGCAATATTCATCACCACGGTAACTTAAGATATTGACTAACCTGAGTAAGAAATTGCAAACCAAAACTTGACTAACCAGCTGTGATCAAAGTGACATACACGGCCATTCAAAAGTTTGGGGTCGACAAGATTTTTTAAAATGTTTATGAAACTAGTCTTTTATGCTCAATCAATCAAAAATACAGTAAAAACAGTTATATTGTGAAATATTATTACCATTTTAAATAACTTTTCTATGTGAATATATTATAAAATGTAATGTATTCCTGTGATCAAAGTTGAATTTTCAGCATCATTACTCCAGTCTTCAGTGTCACATGATCCTTCAGAAATCATTCTAATATGATGATTTGCTGATCAAGAAACGTTTATGATTATCATCAATGTTGAAAACAGTTGTGCTCCTTAATATTTTTGTGGAAATCATCATACTTTTTTCCCCAGGGTTCTTTAATTAACAAAGTTCAAAAGAACAGCATTTGAAATAGAGATATTTTGTAACATTATAAATGTTTACTGTTAATTTAATGAATCCTTGCTGAATAAAAGTTTAATTTCTTGATAAAAAAAAAAAAAATTTACTGACCCCAAACTTTTGAATGGTATTGTTTATCTGAAGCATCAAGTCAGG
This sequence comes from Leuciscus leuciscus, assembly GCF_965113295.1. NCBI lineage: Eukaryota > Metazoa > Chordata > Actinopteri > Cypriniformes > Leuciscidae > Leuciscus > Leuciscus leuciscus. Next base: position 30,180,614 of record NC_138747.1, on the reverse strand, counting down.
TCAGGTCAATATTAATACAAGTTCTCACACGTGGCACCAAAATAATACTGTGAGTTTTGGTCACACCTCCCTTACATAGGTAATTCACCTCTGGCAAAATGGACTTTCAATAAAACTTGTCTGCCAATACAGAAGAAAGAAAAAGCGACAAATAATTGCCACTCCCACCAGTCTGCTATGGATACGCGTATTAGTCAAATACCATCTGGCTTTGAAAAGCTTAGTTTCACCCATCACTAGATCGGGGAGTGAGGTTTACATACACAGCTCTTACAAGCTGGCCTCCGTTACACATGGTCAAGTCACCTTTATTTATATATATTATTTATATATATATATATATATATATATATATATATAATATATATATATATATTATTTTATTTATTTATTTATTTATTTATTTATATAGTGCTTTATACAATACAGATTGTTTCAAAGCAGCTTCACAGTGAAGACAGGACAATGATGGATTTCGGCTGTTGTTTAGCTGAACTCAGTTCAGTGTTGTCTTAAGTTCTGTTTTTATTTATTTTTATAATTCAACTTTTTTTCATTGTTCAACAGTCAAAACTTCAGAGTACATCACCACAGTCATCAGTAGTAATCACCTTTGCAATTACATATTCAGCCACTAGTCACCATTAGTGGAATAGAACCAAAACAAAAGCACATGGAAATTAAACAGTTTTTGCAGTGCTATTCATTTACACCATTTTTATATGCTGATTAAGTTCTGTTGTAAAGATCATCAATTATTAAATTAGTTAATTTCATCTATAAAGAAGTGCTGCTTTGATGTTATTCAGCTCAGTTCTAATACAACAGTGTCAGGACAGTCAGATCAATAACATTGTTGAATTTTATATATATATATATATATATATATACGGCGCATCTATCCCACATAACAAGCTTGGCCCGAATGTGTGCTTAAGCTGGCACTGCTGGCCTCCTGTCGGCAATGGCATGTCTCCTGTCAGCCAGAGCTGGGCCATGTGTGGCAATGGCATAATGGCATGTTCCATGGCAAAACCAAGAGGGCTGAATGTTGGTGGGAGGAGTGTGGCCCAGATCAGTCCATTGATTATCTGGCCCAAATCAGGCTTGTGACCATGGGCCATATAAATGCACTTTCCCACATAGGAAATTTTATCTGGCCCAGCTCTGTTCCACAACACCTCATTTATCTCGGCCCACATACTGCGAAGAATGATGTCCCTGTAGTGGCCCAGATCTGGATATAGGACTAGGACCACAAACGGACTATAACTGGCCTGAGTTTCAGCCAATTAATAACCCGTAACTGGCTCTGCACTGGGCCTGTTTTAGTATTGGTGCAGATTACTGGAACATTTGGATTACAGCACAAGAATTTAATACTTTTATGATAATTTTATTTTGTTTGTGGTGTATTTTCTTGTATTTTTTGGCCAATACAGGGTCGTCATTCTTTGCGGTATGTGGGCCGAGAAAAATGGGGTGTTGTCTGGACCAGAACTGGGCCAGATAAAATGTATTATGTGGGTATGGTTTAGATATAGGGATTTAATGATGCATTAAGAATTTTGCTTAATGTTCATATTTAGTGGTTTAGTGAAGAAACCTGTAGTGTATGCGGTGTTAAGGAATTATATGTATAATTTCATGTGTCGATTAGGTGATACAAGAAATACAAACATAATGGTCTTAAATGATCCTACATTAAGTGATACAGGTATTCCTCCTGGTTCTGGAAGCACTGGAATTCAAGTTTGTATGCGTTTTAAATAATGATTGCTCCATTTAATAAATGTATGTTGTATGTTATTCTTTTCTTTTTCTTTTACTTTGTAATATGGACCTAAGGGTCTGAAATAAAGAATGAATAGAATAGAATAGAAGATAGATCACATATGAGATGACGCACCGGCTCACATAGAGACCTTTCAGTTAAAAACAAACTGTAAAAGAAACACACACATAAACACAAACACAAACACAAACACACACAGCTCTGACATAGATTGCCTGCAGATGAGGGACTGATAGAAGGGGTTTACAGGATCTCCTAGAGGCCACACCTTCAATGCGTCATTGTTTCAGGCTGGTTAAAAGCAGAGAGTCGAGTATAAAGGATTTACAGAAGACACTGGTAAGAAACACTCGTTTCAGTCTACAACCTACAATGAACCAAACAGACAGCAAACACGTTTTGGTAAGTGTGAGAACTGTTTTATGTGCGAACTAAACATTTTAACTACTGTGAAAAAGTCTTTGGTTGGTTTAAACTATATGATAAATTAACCATCAAGCATGTAAATAATCTTTTCACTGAATGACTGAAAGGGATTTTGTTCATTTTCTACGTTCTTCAAAAATAGTTTTTGGTTTCCATTTTCTTGTCTTGAACTGTTTCTTATCCCTGATTTAGACATATGTGACCCTGGACGACAAAACCAGTCACATGGGTAAAATTTTAATTGAGATGTATACATTACCTAAAAGCTGAATAAATAAGCTTTCCATTGGTGTGTGGTTTGTTATGAAAGGACAATATTTGGCGGAGATACAACTATTAGAAGATCTGGAATCTGAGGGTGCAAAAAAATCTAAACATTGAGAAAATCGCCTTTAAAGTTGTCCATTTATGTTTGCGATTGTGCTGCATTCACTCACAAAAATAAATGTTTTATATATTTACGGTAGGAAATTTACAAAATATCTTCATGGAAAATTTACTTTACTTAATATCCTAATGATTTTTGGCATAAAAGAAAAATCAATCATTTTGACCCACACAATGTATTGTTGGCTATTGCCACAAATATGCCTGTGCTACTTAAAACTGGTTTTGTGATCAGCCAGATCTCACATATGTAATTTGAGAGTTATATATTGAAACAGTACTCTCGTAACTCTAGGCAATATTTGTGGGGGCACTCAGTACTCTATGTGTCAAAACATGCCCAGAGAACCATTTCCAACTTCCAGATTTGCAGTGCTGCCTTAACTGCCCAGAAGGTGAGCTCCACTGACTAAATTATAATACATCTGAATATATTGCGGTGACCACTGTTATCACTAAATAATCATTTAATGCAAATCTACAGGTTGGTATGTTACCAAGAACTGCTCCGATAGACCTGGAGTCCACATTGGTGTGGATTGTAATAAATGCCGCAGATGTGAAGGTATGTAAAAACTGTTTCATCGCCGTTTACATGACTGAGAGTTTATAGACTAGATGCCTTTGCAGACCAGACTGGGCTGTTTATTTCAGTACTGCTCTGAGAATACAATCCTTTTTCTCAATCTATAGAAATTGGACAGATAACTGTTTCCAACTGCATGCAGTTCGCAGACACACAGTGTGCCATGGGTGAGAATAATACTTCATTTCTTAAATTTTTCATATATTTCTGCAGCTTCAATAATTTATGTTTTTGTAACATCTTTTGAAATGTTTCTTTAGTACATATTGGTATGAAAATTTCCATCACTAGTTTTAAGGAAAACTTTTACAAGAAAACAAAAAAAAATTATCGGGGGACCAAAAGTATTGATATAATTTGTAATTGTAAACCGATCTGTGTGCTGCTTTTGTTCTAAGTTCAAATTTTCCTGCCTATGTATCTGACATTGTTTTTTCCTTTTCATATACTTTCCCTTTTACCTGCTGCTTGTCATTTATTTTATTTTATCTTTTATTTATCTTAGTTCCTACTACAGACCCATCTGTTCCTTCACATCCAACACAGTTAGAAGGTGAGTCATATTTCATATAATCCATCATCAGATATAGTTTTTTCTTCCTTGCTACAGTTGCCTGTGGCTAAGAGAACTAAAGATAAAAGTAATATTGCATTATTTTATATAGAGATGCACGATATATCGGTCACCATATCGGTATCGGCCGATATATATTCATTTATAATGTTATCGTTATCGGCCCGATAAGAACATTTGGTCGATATATTAAAGCCGATAAATAATGTATTATTTCCTCCAGCTGAGACACTTCAGATGTGCACTGTTCAACATGATGGGTTTGAATTGCTTGAAATATGATTAAAAAATCACTTAAAAAAAAGGAAAATACAGTAAATGCAACATGTTTAACAACAGTCTGTCATATCGGCTACATAAAATTATAATGGAAACATCATTATAATTGTGTTTTGGATAAAGCTTTTAATGGTGAGACTTTTGTTTTTGTAATCAAGCTCTCAAAATCATATAAAAATGTGTATTTAGATTTATTGGCCAATATATCGGTTATCGGCTTTCAAATATAAAGAATTATCGGTTATCGGTATCGGCCAAAATGTTCATATTGGTGCATCTCTAATTTTATACTATATTGCATAGGGGTGGGCAATATGACCAAAACCATAAAACCTGATATGCATCATTTTATTCATGGCAGTGATAAACATCACCTAATAGGCCTGAATCTGCCTAAAGAAATAGGTTTGTCACTAACAAAATCTTATGAATTGAATTTCATGTTCCTCACTATCCCTGCAAATTAATTGACTAGACTATTTGTCATATTTTATAAATTAGTTAGAATATAAAATCTGTCTTGTAAAAAATACAAGATAATATGCCTTGACCCTGATACATTCCTCAGGGTCATGCTGATAGTATCATGCTGATAGGGTCATGCTGATAGTCATTATTTAGAGTACTTTGCTACTAGGGATGAGCGAGTACAGCATTATCTGTATCTGTATCTGTATCTGTTAACCATATGAATTATCTGTATCTGTATCTGTACTCGGACTGGGCGGGGCCTAACCCGGAAGTGGGCGGGATTTAACCCGGAAGTGGGTCGGGTTGTATTGAAATGGGCGGGGCTTTAACCGGTATGTTATTTTAAGCATGCAATGAATATGGGTTGATCAGAAATTGTTATATTATTTATTGCTGATTAGAAAACTATTTACATGACAGCATTAGAGCTTCAGATCAATAGTTTTGATCACGATAACAAACAAACTATATACAGAACAAGTTTTGCAACAATGAATACAACACATGCGGTTGCAATTATGAAGTAAAATGTAATGAACAAGAGTTTTCATCTCAACTAGGGCTGGGTGATATGGACCAAAAGTCATATCCTGATATATTTAGGCTGAATTTCGATATACGATATATATCCCGATATTTTTTCCGCAAAGTGAGAGCAAATGTTCAGTCAAAGTCAAAGCCAAATATGACATGTCACAAGTAGTTTTATTGAAACCGGCTCTTTCAGTGAACATTTGAAAAATCAAATGAATAAATAATAAACAGGTTTCTTCACCTTAGGGTTGCACGATTATGACAAAAATCATAATTGCCGATTATTTCCTTGGAATTGTAATTGCGATTTATTAATTAATAATTAATAGTGGCATTTTGGGGTTAATATGGAAACGACAGTTACCATGGTGAATACACATTATTAACAATAACTGTTAATGAAACATGGAAACTGCTCCTGGTGAATAGAATGAAAATCGTACCTGCATTACTTTTATTTCGTGTAATTTACAACGTAACGGCGTTGCATGTTCGTAGTTTCTTTTGCACTTTATATACAGTGAGGCGATACAGCGCGCGCGCCGCTGCATTTGCACGTGCAATTGAGTGTGTTGCGCTACGAGTACAGTATAACGGCTGACAGGACAAGAAAGTCCGTTTTTCTGAGGTGAAAGACTTTATTTCATGTTATAACATAACATGCTCTAAACACGCACGCAAATTGGAAAAGGAGGGGCGGGGGCGCGGGGAGCAGTGCAGAGAGCTCCGGGTCCGCAGCTTGCTTGGAGCAAGGATATCACAGCGCAAATTTGAACTATATCGATATGCGATATGGTCTAATTCCATATCGCATTTATATATATATATATATATATATATATATATATATATATATATATATATATTCTTTATATCGATAAATCGCCCAGCCCTAATCTCAACATAACTTTTTTAATTTTTTTATCCGAGCACAGATATTGACTCGTATTACTCGTATAATACTCGTACTCGACAAAAGTGCTTTATCCATACCGGATACTCGTTTCAGCCGAGTATCCGGCTCAACTCTATTTGCTACCCATAGTTCGTATGTTATCACCCTTCACCACCCAGGCTCAGGTAGAGAAACAGACTAGTTACTCCCCCCTATTTGGGAAGGTTGAGTATGCTCCCTTGGAGCCAAAGCACTGCCCGGGCTGACGCCTGTGACTTTCGAAGCTGTAGGCCTTACAGTAGGCCTCCTCGATAGTCCGGTAGTGTAAGGTTGTACTCCCCTTGCTTTAAAGGGTCGATAGCACTTCTGCTGAGTACACTGCCTGTTGGCAATGTTAAATAAGTATAACGAGGCCCACAGAGATGTCTGTGAGAGTACCTGGCTTCTGTGGCTTGCTCTGCTAACAGTCCCGCTATCAAATAGTTAGGCCTTGAAGGCGGCTCCCCAACAAGTGGATGCGTAGCATTGAAAGGCATTAAGTATCAGGTTGCCATCTCCCTGTTTCTAGCCCAGAGCCTGGTCAATTCCTATCAGGTTTGAGCATATTGTTCCAGAATTTATCTGAGGATCGTTCTGTATGAATAATTAGCTCCCTATGTCTGGTCGGAAGGTCGAAGGACTCTCACGAGGCCTCCATGTTAGATCAACCCTAGAGCTGGAGGTGCCCCCCTTATTAGGGTCCCTTTCAGAGTGGCTTTGAAGCAATGTGTAGATCCAGGATTGAATAGAGTTACTCCCCTCATTTGCAAGGGTTAGAAAGCGCTATAGTGAGTTCCACTCTCCAGGGTGCCCATCTCTATGATCCGGTCTATGAGCGATAACTGCCACTATCTGCAGTCCTCCCTATCGGATTCCTCTACAAGTGAGGAAAATAAAGTTAGAGACTCTGTTTAGAAAACAGACAGGTTGTTGGCAAGACTTGGTCAGTAAAATAGACCAGGTCAGCCTCCCTGGTGGCATGTGGGGTTGACTTTATGTCCCCCTCAAAAAGTGACTGGACGGGAATTCTTTTGGACCCCCTGGCCATATTCCCTTAAAGGAACCCCTTCCATGGAAGCTGTTGGTTCCAAGCCTTTGAGCGGCCTTGGTAGGCCTTCATTCTATCGGAGGCCTCTTTGAGGCTTATAGCTTGGGCAGTGGCCATAGGGAATAATGTCACTGACAGTCTGTATGTGACCCGAAGGGGGAATGTTTTGGCATTTCAGTGAAATTTGACGTGCACTCCCCTCAGCATGGTGGCGTTGGTATATCGTTCCCCATAGCATCAAATCGACGCAGTGCGAGTTCCCTTTCGAAAGGGAACGTCTAGGTTACGACTGTAACCTCTGTTCCCTGAGAACAGGGAACGAGACACTGCGTCTTTCGCCATGCCTCGGGGATGCCTGCTCAACAGTCCCTTCAGCCGATAAGTTGTTGACATGTTCTCTAGGTGCCCCTTATATACTTCTGGGTCGCACTAGTAGTGACATCATAGGCTGTCACCGGCCAATAGGATTGCCGTGATTAGATAAGCGTTTCAGACACTGGTTCACACGGAGGCGTTCCCCAAAGCGTCAAATCGACGCAGTCTCGTTCTCTGTTCTCAGGGAACAGAGGTTAGAGTCGTAACCTAGACATTTTCATTTGTAGTCTCTTTGCAAGATGTTATTGGGCCAAGAAGCTAAAAAGAAAATGAAAAGAGAAAGAGAAAGGAAAACAACAACAACAATAATAATAATCCAACCAAAAATTATAATCAACTCTACAAAAAAAAAAAATCAACTCTTTCACGAATCTGTGTGAACTGGGATCGTTTTGACATTGTTGTCGTCTGTATGTGAAACTTTTAAACAACGCAAAGGAAAAACATTTGTTTTTTGTACACTGTTGTCGTGTAAATGTACCCTCAGATACCCCTCAATAAACCCATGCAGATATATATATATATATATATATATATATATATATATATATATATATATATATATATATATATATATATATATTTATTAACATATGCTAATTGCTTTGCCCCATTTTCCCCCTAGGACAACTGCCACAGATAACCTTGTGAGTTCATTTTATTTTTTTTACTTCTTTGCTTTGTGAAAACTGAATTCATGGTAAACGTAATAAAATATTGAACCAATCCTCAGGTATGGTTGTTCATATGTGGTAGTTGCTGCCTTCATGCTGGCTGTGATCGTGGTAATCTGCTTTATCAGAATCAGTAAATCTGGTGAATCTGATGAAAGCTCTGCAGGTAAACAAACAATCTGCTCTTCATCTTTTGTCATTCTGTGTATTGAAACAAACACTAATAAAATCTTGACCGGATGTGTGTTGATTGTGTTTTTTAGGAGAACCATTCAATATAAAAGACACAGAGACAGTCTAAAGAAAATCTTATCTCAGGAAAGAGCAGGGCACTTCTCTCTAGTCCTTTGCCATTCCATGATGAACTACATTTCCCATAAACCTTTGCCTGGACTCATTATGTTCTGACAATTTTGGATTACCCTAATAAAACAGCATTTGGATCTTCACCCAAGTCCCGGAGCAATTTGTGACAGAAGACTTCACCGACATGGATGCAGCAGTATATCTTTTCCGCCTTCATCAAGGAACTAATGTAAACACTAATGAAATCTTGACCGGATGTGTGTTGATTATGTTTTTCAGGAGAACTATTCAATATAAAAGACACAGAGACAGTCTAAAGAAAATCTTAACTCAGGAAAAGGCTGACATCATGTGAATTATAAGGATTCAATGAAATTAGAAATACTGCAATAAAAAAAAGTTCTATATTGTTGGTCATAAGGTGCAGGCTAGTCCAGATTTTTTGTTATTTGACAGTCTTAATTTTTTAAGAGTCAGTAAACATACCTCTCCTGTGACAAGAGATCATACTGTGATATGAGTTTACTCTATAGAGGCACTGAGGGCTGTAGTTAAAGGGATAGTTCACTTTGAAATTAATTTTTGGTATGTTTTAGCTTACCTCAAGGGCATCCAAGATGTAGGTGTCTTTTTTTCCGCAGTAGTTTAAATTTTGATATTTTTAGGTCAAACCGTTCTTGTCTGTCAGTCATATAATGCAGGTCTATGGTCACGGTCTCAAAACACAAGCACAGAGTCCAAATTAAAACAATTCCCCGTCGTCCAAATTAAACAATTCCCCATCGTAAGTACACATTGATGGCCTAAGACACGAAACGAGCGGTTTGTGTGAGAAAACGAACAGTATTTATATCGTTTTTACCTCTTATACGCAGACATGTCCGAGTGATCTGATCTGATGTGTACGCAGACTGGTGCATAGATATATACACACTAGATGTCGCCTTGTCTACGGCAGTTCATTGGAACGAATGTCTTTAAGGCGACATCTAGTGTATATATCTAGGCACCAGTCTGCGTACACGTCAGATCAGATCACTCGGACATGTCTGCGTATAAGAGGTAAAAACGATATAAATACTGTTCGTTTTCTCACACAAACCGCTCGTTTCGTGTCTTAAGCCATCAATGTGTACTTACGATGGGGAATTGTTTAATTTGGACGACGGGGAATTGTTTTAATTTGGACTCTGTGCTTGTGTTTTGAGACCGTGACAATAGACCTGCATTATATGACTGACAGACAAGAACGGTTTGACCTAAAAATATCAAAATTGAAACTACTGCGGAAAAAAAGACACCTACATCTTGGATGCCCTTGAGGTAAGCTAAAACATACCAAAAATTAATTTCAAAGTGAACTATCCCTTTAAGAAGATGCTGTGAATGTGTACTGTAGGTATGTGCACATCTGTTTATTTAGAAATATATCTATAGTCAGATATATCTACTTTATTTTATAATGATGCTGTGTATCATTTTTATTTTTTTTGTTTTAAAAAAAAGGATTTCTTAATTCAGTAAGTGTCTTTTTTGTATCAGATTTGTAATTTGACAGAATTTTATTTGTCCAAATAAATATAGTACTATTTTTTCCTCAGTGGAATCGGCACACTTTGTATTTGGCGTCTTTAACTACTATGTACCTACATTAAAAAATTTAATAAAATAAGAATTGTTTGGTACAACTTGTGTTGTTGATGTATTGCAAAACACTTGTGCTGCTATTGAGGGTTGATACGGGTGGGTTAGGACAGGTTTGGGTTGGTTTAATGGTTGTTCAGGGGTAAGAAGGTTCAATAGTGTCATTATAGATGGAATTACAAATTACATGGAGGCATTTATAAATAAAGTATTTTTTTTAAACTACAATACAGAAACATGTATGTAAACAATGTAAACACTTATACCTATGTCGCAATCTGTTTGCAAATTCATAGAAAAAGTTTTCTCAGCACATGAAAATTTGTTTTTAATTTATAGTGATGTAACAGTGCAAAAGGAACTGTCATTTTGGACTTTTGTTTCTTATGAATTATGATGTGTATGAATTATGAATTATGACTGCCAAGACAAATATAAAGTTTACCCTTTTAATTTTTTTTTTTTTTTTTTATGCCTCTCTAATATAACTTGCTTAGCAAGTTATAACTTTACAAGCAGTACACCTTGCTCTGAGATGCCTCATAACGCTGTTGCTCGGCAAGCATGTGCTGGTCCTTACGGACAACACTGCGACCGTTGCATACATCAACCATCAAGGTGGTCTACGCTCCCCTTGCATGTCGCAACTTGCCCGCCATCTCCTCCTATGGAGTCAGAAGCATCTGAATTTGCTTCGTACCATTTATATCCCCAACCTGCTCTATTGTGCCGCCGACGAGCTCTCATGACAGCCTGTGGCCCCAGGAGAGTGTAGACTCCATCCCCAGGCGGTCCAGCTGATCTGGGACCACTTGTGGGCCGCACAGATAGATCTGTTTGCCTCTCCGGACTCGTACCATTTATTCCCTGACCGAGGGGACCCTCGACATGGATGCACTGGCCCACAGCTGGCCCCGGGGCCTACGCAAGTATGAGTTTCCCCCTGTGAGCCTTCTTGCACAGACACTGTGCGAAGTCAGGGAGGACAAGGAGCAGGTCTTGCTAGTTGCCCCTTATTGGCCCAACCGGACCTGGTTCCCCGAATTGATGCTCCTCTCGACAGCCCCTCCGTGGCCCATTCCTTTCAGGAAGGACCTTCTTTCTCAGGGACGGGGCACCTTATGGCACCCGTGTCCAGACCTCTGGAAACTCCATGTCTGGTCCCTGGACAGAAGGTGATCTACAACACTTCTGCGAGAGCACCCTCTTTGAGGCATGCTTCCGCTCTGCAGTGAAACCTGTTTGTTGAGTGGTGTTCTTCTCACCGAGAAGACCCCCGAAGATGTTCAATCGCTACTGTGCTTACCTTTTTGCAAGAAGTGTTGAAGCGAAGGCTGTCTCCCTCCACCCTCAAAGTGTATGTTGCCTCTATTGCCGCACATCACGATGCAGTTGACAGAAAATCCTTGGGTAGCGGCACCGGTGTGTCTTCTGCTGCTGTAGCCCGTCTGCTTCAAAGTTCGATGTGTTGAGCGTTCAGAGATGCTCCTCTGCAGACCTCGGTTGTAACAAGTGGTTATTTGAGCTACTGTTGCCTTTCTATCAGCTAAGCAAGTCTGGTCATTCTCCTTTGACCTCTGGCATCACCAAGGCATTTTCTCCCAAAGAACTGCCACTCACTGGATACTTTCTCTTTTCAGACTATTCTCTGTAAACCCTAAAGATGAGTTGTGTGTGAAAATCCCAGAAGATCAGCAGGTTCTGAAATACTCAGACCAGTCTGTCTGGCACCAACAACAATGCCATGTTTAAAGTCACTCAGGGTGTTTTCACACCTATAGATTTTTTTTTCCGTTCCGAAACAGGGACTTAGTTTGTTACAATGTTGCAGTTTTTTCTTGGTAAGGTTTGCTTTCACAAGGCAATCTTTCAAAGCGTACCAAAATGTTTTCACGCAAGTCACATGCGGGCACAACTGTCCTCTTATTGGCCATCGTTTCCTCTGCGTCATCCATCAAGATGATTGACAAGTTCACTCCATGAGCTTATTGTGACTTTATTTGTAACTGTCGAGAGCAAACACTATATGAATGTAGCCATCATTGCCGCTGTACAATTATATACAATTCGTATTAATACTACAGCAAATTCAAACGTAAAGTGTCAAGACACACGCAAACACTATACGAATGTTATAATACAGCTAGAGCAGGAATCAAGTCTTCTTCAGGACAGCATTCTCGCACTGAGAAGTGCAATTACACAACATTTTAAGATGAAGAGGTGCTTTTTTGGTTTTCAACTGATAACTAATGTGCAGAATCACAGAATCAGACACTACTGCTATTTATTTAGCACTTTTCCCGTTATGAATTATAATACCATTTGGTTCGTTGGTCCGTTGGGTAGGATTGCTTTCACACCTCAAGCGAACCACCCCAGAGTTTCTTTGCAATTGGGCGATTGTTTTGGTGCGGATCCGAGCGCGATTTCTTGCACCATTCTTGCCCATGCTGTTGCTCAGTTTGAACTTCAGCAGATCGTCTTGAACATGAGTGTGTCTCAATCAGCTCCCGAGCTCGTGAATAAGTATATCATGTAAAAGAATCCGGGCACTGGTAGGACCTATAATGAGCATCGGTGCTCCCTGGTTTTTGTGGTGCACTGTGGGATTTTTCAGGGAGCGAATGTTCTAGTGCACTGGAAGGATTTTGTGATTTGATACAGCCCTTAAAATAAACGTCTCCCTGATCAGTGCCTTGATTACTGAACTAGGGAGCCGATTGAGACGCACCCCATGTCTACATGCCTAAATTCAATGAGTTGATTTGCTGATTAGATATTTGCGTTAACAAGCTGTTGTACAGGCATAACTAATAAAGTGGCCAGTGAGTGCATATTAAATCATTGAAATGAATATGCTTACAGTGATCTAGACATGATTTGTGCCTCTAAGGCCTGGTTTCACAAGACAGGCTTAGATTAAGTCAGGATTAAGCCAGAAGCTTAGTTTAATTAGGACATTTAATTAGCTTTTATAAAGCTGTGGGTGCCACAAAGAACTGTGTTGGCTCCGTTCCTGTTTACCATCTACACAGCGGGTTTTCAATATAACACTGACAGATGCTTCTTGCAGAAATTCTCAGATGACACCACAGTTGTAGGCCTTATAAGAGGAGGTGATGAGGAGGAGTACAGAGGAACACTCAACAACTTTGTGCAATGGAGAGTGGACAATCATCTCCATCTGAATACCACAAAAACCAAGGTGATGGTTGTGGACTTCAGGAGGGGGAGGAGGAGGATCCAACCAACACCTATTACAATCGGGGGCACTGAGGTGGAGCTGGTGGCCAATCACAAGTACCTTGGTGTGCAGCTTGACAGTAAGCTGGACTGGCAGAGCCGTATGGAGGCGGTGTACCGCAAGGGGCAAAGCCGACTTTACTTTTTAAGGAGGCTAAGGTCGTTTAATATAGATATTAAACTGTCAACCCTTGCTCTGCAGTGTCTATCAAACAGTGGTGGCCAGTGCTCTGTTTTTTGCTGTGGCCTGTTGGGGAGACGGCGTCCGCACAACAAACAGGAACAGAGTGGACAAGCTCATCAAGAAGGCAGGCTCGGTGGTCGGGGCTGAACTAGAGACGGTTCAGCAAGTGGCAGGGGCCAGAACATTGAATAAAGTAAGATCAATACTGACCAACCCTGTACACCCAATCCACCACCTGAAGGTGATAAACAGTAGCTCCTTCAGTCAAAGACTGATGGCACCAATGTGCAAGTCGGAGCGGTAGAAGTCCTTCATACCAGCTGCTATACGACTTTATAATGCACAAATATAACTTCCTTTTATTTCGATTGTTGTATTTTAACTTAACTTATGGATATGTTCTGAGTGAATGTATAGTGTTGGGTTTGTCTTGAAGCTGCCGTGACACTAATTTCCTGCAAAGGATTAATAAAAGGATCGATCTATCTATCTATCTATCTATCTATCTATCTATCTATCTATCTATCTATCTAAACGTGCCTTAGAAAGAAAAGAAAACATTACTGGTTTGCATCTTGAAACAAAAGAATGTCACTGACATATTTTAAGATCAGTGCAAGTTGCTTTCAGTTAAAAGAGCACAAACATGTATGTTAGTCTGAGACTAGCTTAAGCCTTGTCTGTGAAACCAGGGGTAAGTTTTATTTTTTGGGATTTCTTTAAATTCAGATTAAATCAGAAATCTCCTTTGTTTCAGCAGTTTCTGGTCCTATTTTTAAAGATAGAAGACAGCAGCTGTAGGAGCCATACGTTATGTGCTTCTTTATATAGATGTGGAATAAATATCTGTGTATATCAACCCTCTGAGGTCTGAGCTGTTTTCTGGGCCCTGGAGGTGATCTGACATGCTCTGACATTTGTTTGTTTTTTCAGTTATTTATAAACATGTTAATGGCAAAAGTGTAAATTCACTCTATATAACACAAACAGGGCTAGCATAATATCTGATCAACATGCTTGTAAATCTTTGTATTTTTAAGAGAATAATGTTTATGCGTGGTTATAAAAAAAAAAAAAAAAGAAAGTTGCTGAAATAAGGCCACAAAACACATTCTAAATATGTGCCCACAAGCCTCTTGACTAATGTATGTTGTCTTTCTAGTTCTGGCTTCAAAATGATGTGAAATTCATCCTGCCTGATCGTTCTCTTAAAACAATACATTGATTTAAACATTGTAAAACAGTTTTTTTTTGTCAGAAGAGGTTTATGCGTGGGAGGGGTAATCGCTCATCAATATTAATGAGATTCAGACCAGGGGTGTGACAGACACTCCCCCAATGACTAATGGGCCATCAAGAGAGGCAGCCTGAACAAAGTAGAGGAGATTCAAAGGTTTTGTTTTTCACTGTTTTATTGTAATTCCTCTATGAGGAGGAACTAAATGTTTTAAATTTGCAGGTATCTCACAGTAAATGCTTATGCCCCGTTGATGCGGGCTCTAAGCAAAATAAAGCAAAATAATGCAAAATGAGCAAAATAAACTAAAATAAAGGCAGATAGAATATAGTTACATGTCTTTGTGCCATTCTTGAAAACAGTTCCTGTTTAACTGAAGACACAAGTGAACATTACATGCCTGGCATTTCCAAGGTGTGTCCTGCCTTTTACCAAGCTGTCCTTTGCAAAGCACACAGATCTTGCGACCAACTGTGCAAATGTTCTTTGCATCTGAGCCCAGCTCAGCTCCTGGAACCGGCACATGGTCACTACTGGTTTGTTTTGGTGCTACTTTCTGTGACACACCACAGAGCTCCGCAATAAGCTGTTCCATGAACTGTTTATGGGTCATGTTACCACATAGCTCTTTGTGGATAAGGAAAGCATTGGTGGCAGCAATGTCCAAGAAGTGTAGAAAGATCTTTCTGTACCACTTTATTGTTTTGTGTTGTGCAGTGTAGTACTGTAAGAGCTGATCGGACAGGTCCACACCCCCCATGTGATTGTTGTATGCAATCACAGGTGCAGGACATGGAAATGTCTTTGTCCTCCATGCATCTTGTGTTTTCACCCTCCTCTGCGCAGTGTCTCCTGTATAAGCAGATTGAATGGTGGAACAGACAGATACCTCTCGTGTGTCCATCCACTTCACAAATACAAGAGGGCCATCCCGAATCCACCTGATGGATCCTCTGGCAGATTTTTTAGAGAGTGAATTAGTTGCATCACGTGGGCAATCCTTCCTGTTGTCCCTGTAAGTCCCACATGCACCAAACTTCATTGCAAACAGGTCTTTGAGGAGCTTTGGGCTTGTGTAGAAATTGTCCATGTACACATGGTACCCAGAGCCTAAAACTTTACAATCCAAAAGAGATGTTACAGCATCATGTGACAGTCCATGGCCTGAAGGAAAGTTGTTCTTTCCTGTGTACACAGAAAAGTCCAAAGTGTATCCATTTGATGAGTCTGCAAGAACAAACAACTTGAAACCCCATCTGGTTGGTTTGGCTTTCATGTACTGCGTCATACCTGTGTGTGCTTTGCATGCCACCATTCTCTCATCGACAGCTAAGTTTATTTTAGGATGATAGATGGCTTTACAAACATGACGTATGGTGTCCACGAGAGGTTTGACCCTGAAAAGCCGGTCATGTTCAGGTGTGCCCCTCTTTCTGTCATTCTCTTTATCTGCATCTGGGTGACTCATGTGCACATTCCATGAAATGGTGCGGTATCTGTCCCGGGACATGATTGTGGCAGGAAAAGGCAAAGAGAAAAGACTGTCTTGCCGCCAGTAGTCGCTGATGGAGCTCATCTTCACCATGGCCATGTAAAAAAGCAGCCCAATGTATCTGTACATCTCGCTGATGCTGACATCAGTCCATTTATATTTGCGGCCTTTTGCAATTGCACCAGCAGCTTGAGCATTGGTGTTGTAGCACAGAGTTGACACTGCATTCTCAGAAAAAAACATTTTGAAGAGACTCAGAGGAGTGTGTGCATCAGCAGGACTCAGCTGTGGTCCAGGTTCCCGTGCAGGCAGGAATCTCAGAGTCTGTGGAACCATATCAATGTCAGTCTCTGTTTTCCATGACAGAGTAGACTGCTTGTTGCTTGTCTGAATGTTTGTCTTGGCCCTCTTTGCAACAGGTGTCTGATGATCACCATCACCTTTATAGCTGTAAAACAAACAAACAACTGTGAGCATGTTTATTACACAAAATATAACAACTGCATTTCAATCATTATAAGTAACATTGGCCAGATGCAAAGCCATACAGACACATAATGTTTGTATGGACTATGTAAAACCAGAATATGTAAACAGAATTATACTAATATCTGAAAGAAAGGGAATAAGTGTACTTACTTTTCAGTTGTTCTCAAAACTAAACGACACCTGTCGCGTGACCTCCCAGTGCGCGTTGCAGGTGAGGGTGAGAGTGATGCTACCACATTCCTATAAAAATAATAATATTAATATTAATAAAGGTTGAACAAAGTACTATGCCAGCACATGCATAACTGATGGACAGTCAGCATTTTGGTAAAACAACAAAAATAAGCTCTTTTATACTAACATTACCAATCACTAATTGTAATATTGTACATACATAACACCACAATTTTTGCAATTGTGTCTGGTAATTGTGTTTTACAATTGTGTCTGGCAATCCACACAGGCAGGCACATGTACATATAGCATCACTAAGTATATAAACAAAATTGGTCTAACATCTGTAAAATAGTGGGTAAATATGTACTTACTCCTTCTGATTTCTGTCTGTGTTGCTGCGTGCCCTCTTAGTGCGAGTTGCAGTGAGAGGTGAGAGTGAGCAACCTACATCATTCCTTTCAAAAAAAGTTGAAAACTATTATTATCATATATTTTAGAGTACTATTCCAGCACATGCACAACTGATGGGCATTAGCATGCTGATAAGATAACACAAAGAAAAAAATGTAACATTATCAACCAACCTCTAAAAATAAATAAATTCATACAGGCTCATATTATAATAAGTATATAAACAAAATTGCACAAACATTGGTAAATATGTACTTACTCTTTCTGACGTTCGACTGTGTTGCTGCGTGCCCTCCGAGTTGCAGATGAAGGAGATGCAGCATTCCTGTTTTAAAAAAAGTTGAAAACTATTATAACATAAATATTTCAAAGTATATTACCATTAGTCTATATGAATAACTGATGCAAATAATTGTAGACACGTGCTGTAGGCATATATTGTGTGTAATGGGCCATTACGGAGATAGCACAACGCAAACATTAACACATTTGCAATTCATCAGCTGGGCATATTTACACATTTCAGCACATACACACATTTGCAATAGATATTTGCAAGCACTCTTCATTTAAATATAAATTACTCTGAATGGAAAGTATGGAAATGGTCCAACCAGTAAAATCTGTAGCCTACGTTTATTTAAAATAGCTTGTCAACTAATTTCTCTGTACTGTAGGCTAATTGGCCTACGTGTTGTAGCCTAGTCATTAAAATTAAATAAAACAATTTAGTTCATATTTAGGTTTAAATAAAATCATTATTTTTTTTTTTTTCATTTATGTTGATTATATGAAAAGTGAAAAGCATGAGTCAGATCATGCGCAATCGCGAGACAAATTGAGTGGGCAGAGAAGATTTTGACCATTTCATTAAGTTAATTTTTTGTATAAAGCCTTTCTTTAAAGTGAATTTCGTTTTGTATTAATTGTATCTTAATTTTAATAGTTGTTTCATCAACCAAATGTTACATGTTCTGTGTTTCTGAGTTCTGTTTCTGTGATCCGTTTTCCCCTGTTCTCTGTTGATTTTGGTCTAGTCCTTGTTTCCATGGTGTCTGTCATCAGTTCATTTGTACCACCTGGTTCCTCGTTAGTCTTGTCAGCTGTGTCTTGTTCCCTTTTCAGTTCTCCTGTGTATTTAGGCCCTGTGTTCTCCTTCTGTGTTGGTCGGTTCTACTTTGTTACTACGTTTATTTCCCGTGTGAGTTCTACCCGTTGTTCCTGTGTTTTTGGATTCTCTGTGAATAAAACTCTTGGATTGAAGTGCTCTGTCATCCTCGCCTCCTTCTACCCACACACAACCGTAACAGAAGAACCGACCAAAGAAAAGACCGTCGATCATGGATCCAGCGGTACAGATCATCCTGCTCTCCCAGGAAGATCAGTCCCTCGAGGCCCACACACAGAGGTATTTGTACTTAAGACCTTATGTTCATTATGATGACATCAGCCTCTGTGTGTTCTACCGGGCAGGTCTCAACGCTGAGACCAAAGCACGCCTGCCCGGTGATGGGCCTCGAGGGAACTTCGTTGAATTTGTGGATTGGGTGCTGTGGCATAACGGATGTTCTTTAGTCGCCTGCCCGCCAGAGCCAGAGCCCGTCGCCTGCCCGCCAGAGCCAGAGCCCGTCGCCTGCCCGCCAGAGCCAGAGCCCGTCGCCTGCCCGCCAGAGCCAGAGCCCGTCGCCTGCCCGCCAGAGCCAGAGCCCGTCGCCTGCCCGCCAGAGCCAGAGCCCGTCGCCTGCCCGCCAGAGCCAGAGCCCGTCGCCTGCCCGCCAGAGCCAGAGCCCGTCGCCTGCCCGCCAGAGCCAGAGCCCGTCGCCTTCCCGCCAGAGCCCGTCGCCTGCCCGCCAGAGCCAGAGCCCGTCGCCTGCCCGCCAGAGCCAGAGCCAGTCGCCTGCCCGCCAGAGCCAGTTGCCTGCCCGCTAGGGTCTGTGAACGACGACACAGAACCTTCATCTCCGCTGATCCCGTCCAGCACAGAGCCTTCTTCACCGCTGGTCCCGTCCAGCACAGAGCCTTCATATCCGCTGGTCCCGTCCAGCACAGAGCCTTCATCTCCGCTGGTCCCGTCCAGCACAGAACCTCCTTCTCCGCTGGTCCCGTCCAGCACAGAGCCTTCTTCACCGCTGGTCCCGTCCAGCACAGAGCCTTCATCTCCGCTGGTCCCGTCCAGCACAGAGCCTTCATCTCCGCTGGTCCCGTCCAGCACAGAACCTCCTTCTCCGCTGGTCCCGTCCAGCACAGAGCCTTCTTCACCGCTGGTCCCGTCCAGCACAGAGCCTTCTTCACCGCTGGTCCCGTCCAGCACAGAGCCTTCATCTCCGCTGGTCCCGTCCAGCACAGAGCCTTCATCTCCGCTGGTCCCGTCCAGCACAGAACCTCCTTCTCCGCTGGTCCCGTCCAGCACAGAGCCTTCTTCACCGCTGGTCCCGTCCAGCACAGAGCCTTCACCGCTGGTCCCGTCCAGCACAGAGCCTTCATCTCCGCTGGTCCCGTCCAGCACAGAGCCTTCATCTCCGCTGGTCCCGTCCAGCACAGAACCTCCTTCTCCGCTGGTCCCGTCCGGCACAGAGCCTTCATCTCCGCTGGTCCCGTCCAGCACAAGGCCTTCTTCACCGCTGGTCCCGTCCAGCACAGAGACTTCTTCACCGCTGGTCCCGTCCAGCACAAAGCATTCCTCTCCGCTGGTCCCGTCCAGCACAGAGCTTTCACCACTGGTCCCGTCCAGCAGAGTGCCCAGCACCGAGCCCTCATCGCTGCCCAGCACCGAGCACTCATCGCTGCCCGGCACCGAGCCCTCATCGCTGCCCTGCACCGAGCCCTCTTTGACACCCGGGACTTTGCCCAAGTATTTTTTTGGGGGGGGCCATATACCTCTGTCCTGGCCATCCGAAAAATATTCCCCGCCATGGCAGCCCGAGGGGGTTTCCCTGCCATGGCCGCCCGAGGGGGTTTCCCCGCCATGGCCGCCCGAAGGGATTTCCCCACCGTGGCCACACCCTCAGCCTGCTCCGCCGTGGCCACACCCTCAGCCTGCTCCGCCGTGGCCACACCCTCAGCCTGCTCCGCCCTGGAGGCTTCCTACTGTGTCTCCCTTGCCTGGTCTCCCCTGTCAGCCTCCAGGGCGCCCACCCTCCCACCCCTTTGGATGTTATAGGCGCGAGGACGCGCCTTTGGGGAGGGGGGGAGTAATGTTACATGTTCTGTGTTTCTGAGTTCTGTTTCTGTGATCCGTTTTCCCCTGTTCTCTGATTTTGGTCTAGTCCTTGTTTCCATGGTTTCTGTCATCAGATCATTTGTACCACCTGGTTCCTCGTTAGTCTTGTCAGCTGTGTCTTGTTCCCTTTTCAGTTCTCCTGTGTATTTAGGCCCTGTGTTCTCCTTCTGTGTTGGTCGGTTCTACTTTGTTACTACGTTTATTTCCCGTGTGAGTTCTACCCGTTGTTCCTGTGTTTTTGGATTCTCTGTGAATAAAACTCTTGGATTGAAGTGCTCTGTCATCCTCGCCTCCTTCTACCCACACACAACCGTAACACCAAATGCCTGTATTTAAAACCTAAGAATTAAAAATAGCAGGAACTGGAGGCCTCATAAATGAACCCAAACTCATAAGCTTTGCCTAAAATACCAGAGAAATATATAGAAAGCTCGAAATGTGTTATTTTAAACAAAACTATTAAAAACGAAAGAAAACAGACTGCATGAAGCCTCTCTCCTACTTTATAAAGCATAGCCTAGACCATTTAAATATAATTACTCTGAATGACAAGTATGGAAATGGTCCAACCAGTAAAATATGTAGCCTACGTTTATACAAAATAGCTTGTCAACTAATGCAAGTAAATTTAAAAAGACTTACTCATCCGAAATATCCACGCCTGGATCAAGTCGCTCCTCAAAATACAAACGTTCATTGTCAGAGTCCTCTTCTTCTGAGGAAAAAGTGAACTCTTCATCACTATCCAGGACGAGCTGAAGGGCTTCCTCACTGGTGTATCGCGTCATCTTCCAACGGCGCAGGAACGTGAGTGAATGAAACTAGCTGGTTTTAAAGCATTTCAGGGGGCTTTTTACCTTATTTTGCATAGATCACCTCAGCACATTATCTTATGAATAGCGCGCTCTGCGAGTGGGTGTGAACTCATTTCAGGGGGCGTTTACCTTATTTTGCATATCACCTCAGCACATTATCTTATGAATAGCGCGCTCTGCGAGAGGGCGTGAACTAATTACAGATAATTAGATGAGACGGGAGAAACTGTACTTCACTTTAGTTTCATACAGATTACATTGCAGGAGAATATTTGTTTTGAATGTGAACTGTTTTATTTAAAAGTAGAAATTTAAAGCTTTCTTTAGACGCATGTTTCATGGTTGTGTGATAAGTATTCGCTGAGTTTTCCAGACTTGTTCCAGAAAGATTTTTGCGGAGACAGAGTGAGCTGAAAGCGCACCCTGTTTATTTTATTTATTTAAAAATAAAAACAAGGTTTTGATGTTAATGTGAGTGTACACAAAAAAAAGAAGACCCTCTATAGTTTATAATCATGTATTTATTTTATTTATATGACCATAAATTACGGATTTTTTTAAGTTTATGTTGCTGCTATGTGAAAAAAATCCAGCAAAACGCGTGGGCGCGTTTCTCGACCTCAGAGGGTTAAGCAATTGTTAAATAATTGTCGTATTCTCTTGTTTATTGCGTGAGTAAAAGCACACATACCTCTGTGGCCTCTTTCAAGCCTCGCATTTATTCAACTCCTCAACAACGCCCCCTCCTGGGCAGAAACAGTACTCGGGATCTAAACCATGTAACACATCGTTATGTAGTTCCACTACATATTTTATCCCACAATAATAATTAGTAAATAATGAATATGTGTAATATAATATTTATTGTGACAATGGTGTCATTTCCGACAATGACTGTTAGTTTTTGTGATGCAATATTGGAGCGATAATTTTTTTTGACTAACATTTTCCAATTCATTTTGTTATTAAACTTTACCTAAAAGAAGTTCCTATCACACTCACATAGGAAGAAGCAACAACTATGAGAATTTGGACAGATTGCTATCACAGCAGCATTTGCCCATATACATAATTCCTGTTTGGCAAGTTTTCTTTTTGTTGACAGTAGCAACGACATGTAGCAACAGCGCTGGTCTCAATGTTAGTATCACCATTTAAAGTTAAATATTACCAGAATGTTTAAAGCTCATATGATTAAAATGTAAGATACAGTTTAACTGTGAATGTCCAGTACAAGTGAGGTTACAATTTACTGCTGTTATAGCAAAATGCCTAAATGCCACTTTTTTAAAAAAAAGTTTCTAAACCATTGTGTCTTGCATTAAGAATAATAAAAATAAATAAAATACCTGTACACTTTCTTTGCCATTTTATAACCTTATAACCATAATTCGCCTCAGAGGACTTTGAATGTTTTGCAAAGAGCATTGAAAAATCATTTGCTTTGCTGTTTAATATAACTTGACACAAGAGTTAGTGGCGTACAGTAGATCAAGCAGCTCAAACAGGCTCATGGCATCAATCATGAATGAAGAGTGATTGGTGAATGTTTAGTTGAATGACCCAATGCCCCCATTACTTGTGAGTATTCACCAAAATATTACCTCAGAAATTACTTTCAGAACATTCATGCATTTTTTTTTTTTTTATATGTTTTTTTTGTGTGTGTGTGTGTGTGTGTGTTATACAACCAAAACAAAATCTGAACAAAGACCAGTTTCCAGTGTGATATATTTTATGTAATGGGAATTTTCAACATTAAATGTACAGAGAAATGCAGACTAAGGATGCTCAGGTCAAAGGCCATATATACTTAACCAAAAAGTGCTTAACACAGTTGAATTAACAGTCATATGATTAGCTTAGATCATTACAAACCAATCACCATAACAAAATCACAGTGAAGAAGACTTGAGTGACATTGATTTTTACTCAACTGTATGATTTAAATGTACATGTATCTTTCGATTCAGGAGACTCACTTGGTTGTTGTGACCAGTGATCTCCTGGCCGTGAATAAAACTTTTTTCAACATTTCTACAAAGAGCAACTTGGGAGTCGTGTCAGGTATATGCTGCGCAGCTGCATAGATTCTACGTTCAAAAGACAACAACAGAACATCTATGTTTGATTGAGGTAGTAATAGAAGTACTATAGATTCTACGCTCAAAAGACAACAAAAGAAACAGCTCAAGTGTGATTGAGGTAGTGATAGTAGCTTCTTGACGGGACGCCATCACCTTACTTCAGGGATGTATTGTATTGTATTGTATTGTATTGTATTGTAAGTATTCAGGTAATTCAGGGAATTACCTCAATATACTGTAGTTATTATTTTTAACAACTGCAAGTTGTTTAAATTGTCCGTGGTGAAGTCAGATTAAGTAGGTTGTATTTGTATTAAGAATTTCCACGACAGTTTTGGCGAGCCAGCCAGGAGGCCTGAGGATCTCCTCCCTTCATCGACGGGAAATGGAAGTTTTTTCTTCCTCTTTTATTACTGATTTAAAAATCACAAGAGGAGACATTTTTTCCCATTTCAAATTTACCAAAACCCGCCAGAGGAGGGACAAATCCTTTCACGGCCTCGAAGAACTTGTAAGGTAAGACAGACTACAACTTGCTTGTTTGAATGAAATAGTAATAAAAAAAAAAATATAATAATAATCAGAACTGAGATCTCAGGAATAAAATTATATGAATTAAATAGCGTAAGAAATATCCTGCATCCTAAGAAAATATTAACAAAATTATAGTTTAATATTGTTTTATATATTCATGTATCATGGAGTATGAATACTGTATTAAATATCTGAAGTTGGGTGAACAAGAAAATATTGTAATATTTGACACCTTTGAAAAAAGAAAAGAAAAAACATTGGGGGGGGGTTGGGGGGGCAGATTTCCTTTGATCACTGCAGAGACTGCTCTAAAACAAACAACACATGGTTTATCTGGCATACCATTGGTTGATAAGTTGACTATGCCATTGAGGGTAACAAACAAGATGAAACAAGTGGCCCATTCTTTCCTGGTTTCTGAAATATGCCCTGTAAATTTAATGGTGGTAAATGATGGTATGGAAGTGTTCAATTCCGGAGGTGCTTTTATGCAAATTTCACCAAACTGGTATTATAGTTGGGCTTTAACTCTTTCCTTTGATCCATCCTCTGCTTATCAACAAATGTTGCCAGATTTAGAAAAACCACCAAGGGAAAAATTGGATCTTGATTTTATTGGTAGCCCAGCAATTCCCTGCATTCTCTGTTAAACTAGTACCTACTCAATCTGCTCTTTTCCATTAGACACCAGTCCAGCCCCACATCTCTGTGGGAAATAAAGAAGGTTTGTGAGCAAACGTGGGGGTTTTCTCACTACCCAGTTAAAAAACTGGACTTGGGATAGTAGTAGGATACTACTAATACTACATAAACCAAGAGGGGGTAAATGCGTATCCCGTATTGCAGGCAATAAAGGTTTACAGACTGTGTAGCAAGGAGAGAACACAACCCAAATTTGATTTTAAAAGTGTTTCAGAGGAACTTTCCAAAAATCTAGTAAAATTTTCTTCCCCCAAAGGGGAGTACCATAAATTAGTATGTAGATGATTTAATGCTGTGTTCTCCCAACAAAACCACCTGTGAAATCGATATGCGCGTGTGATACACCCTTGTGTGATAAAACAATAACCAGCGTAGCGTTTAGTAGAATTTCAACTTTTATCGTGTAAGACAATATTAACGTAGGGGGGAACCAAAGAAAGCGGAACCAAAGTGCGGGTATCGTTGCACCGCGGTGCCTAGGTGACGGACGCCTTCCTCTTCTCTCAGACAGAGATTTGGAGACGAAGATGGCGGTTTGCTCTTTCACTCACTGACTCTGTTTTCCAGGTTGGTACTCTGTAAAAATGACAAGTTTGAGTTTCCTCCTGAAGTGTATGTGGTGTATTGAAACTGTGATGAGTTGGTTGTGGAATTTTTGATGTGTGAAGCTGAGTTAAAGAGCCGCGTTTATAACCGCGGGAAACAGGTTGTGTAAACAATGGCGCTAGCAGCTGCATAACAGCATAACGGCTGTGTATTGTGGCTGTATGTGTGAATCTGTGTGCTGGTGTCCTCACACTCTGGTAATGTTTTATTTCGGGTTTTTAAGGTATCCTGACAGGCTATAAATGATTGTTAATGTTAAGAGAAGATGGGTATGTTGTTTAAAACTTAAAGGGGAGTTATTCCTAAAGTTATACAGAAGCAGTTAGGTGTCTGGTCTGTGTTTAAAAATGTATCTTAAGTTGAACAGTTTTCCCTATGTGTATGATGATTCATGTTTTGACTTTAAAGTCATTTAAATATTCATTTACAGCCAAAGAGGGTTTATGATTCACATTATTACATTAGTATGATGGTGGATGTCTGGAGGTAAAAAGAAAACAAATTATATATATACATACATACATGATTTATCCTTTTGATAGTATTGCACTTTAAAGAAAGAGTGATGCTGATTTTTGTAAAAACACGATTATTTTCTGTGAATGTGAATATGAAAGATGTTGCCCACTGATCTGTGGAGAGTAGAGAAAACCTGTATTAAAGTGTTTAAATTGAAATTAACAAATGGACACTGAAACATGATTACACTAGGGAAATGTTATATTGTTTTGTACCATGATTTGGGAAATTTGTAATAAAGAGACAGAGATTTGGATACAAAGATGGCGGTTCGCTCTTTCACTCACTGACTCTGGTTCTGTTTTCCAGGGCTTTCATCTAAGAGAGCTGAGAGTAGTGAACCCCAATCAAAAATCATTTGTTACTCCAGTTACACAATTTGAAACTCATAACAAACTGTGGGGGCTCGTCCGGGATCTCTCCTCATCACAACCATAGGGGGAGCAGATCCAGAGATACTAGAACCACGCGACCAAGGTGACAAGACGCTGCTGCAGGCCAGGAGTTAACCCGTGGGTGTCCGAGGAGGGAGACCAAAGAGAAAAGGGATCTCCATCTCGCTTAGGAGCCGCACTGCTGATCCTGAGGCCAGCGCACGCTACTTATCAGAGGGCTACACGCTGATCCTGTGGTCATCGCTCACCAGCATCAGGGGATCTCACCTGTGATCGGGAGGTCGACACGCACGCGCGCACACACACACACCACTTACTAAGTCACTACACCACTGGTTTACTGAACTCAAAAACCACAAGGGGACATCAGGACTACACACCATGTCAGCAACTCGTAAAGAATTAGTATGGAGCATCAAGAAACAACTATTCAGACTCTCAAGCAATGACATCTATCAGGTTGCAAAAGACATTGCAATCAATAGTCAACATGAAGAAGAGCTGAATCCGAATGATGAAGAGGGCTGCATGGAGTATGTCGTCTCCTACATGCAATCTGACACCTTACTAGGACTTGAGGATGAGGGAATAGGTCAGTTGTTGGTTTTAAATTATTTGATAGGTAAAGTAATTAATGCTGATGCTCCTGTTAATTTTCCAGTGGGTGCATTTAGTGATGGTAACACACGTCACACCTAGTCACAGTCCATCCACTACAATCCCAAACTCTGCATCACAACCTCATTCTCACCCTCACAGCACAGTTATGCAAACACAACCCCACCCTAACACTCATACCAATACAACAACATAGTCATTAGAAGAACTGAGACAAGTGTATGAAGAGCTGGGTGAGAAACTGCGACGACGTGAATTTACAGCGACCCCATCACCCACAACTTACCCCCACCAGGGTGAGTCAGAGTTACACTGTATGCTACAGATGATCTCGGAGAGACCAGTGATACTGAAGGACCTCTCCTACCTGCAGCGCAGAGACTTCAAAGTACATGGTGGTCAGGTTGGAGATCAGAACTCTGACTTAAATTACAACAATATCAGCAAACAAATCGACGAGGGAGTGAAAGAGGGCTTCGCAGAAGCAGAGGTGGTCAGAGGGGTGTTGAGGATCATCAAACCAGGGGCATTTAAGGATATGCTTGTGAACAAAGATTCAATTACAGTATCTGAACTCAAAGGCTTCCTCAGGTCTCACCTCGGAGAGAATGCAACGACTGAGATGTTCCAGGAATTGATGTGCGCCAGGCAATCAGACCAAGAATCACCACAGTAGTTTCTCTACCGCATGATTGGGCTCAAGCAGAAAATCCTTTTCCAGTCCCGACAAGCCAGTGCAGACATTTTATATGATCCCAAGACCATCCAGGAGGTGTTCCTCCATACTATCTATCAGGGTTTGGGGACAAAACATGCTGACCTCTGGCAGAGACTGAGGCCTCTAATCTCAAACAGTCAAGTCACAGATGAGGAAATCCTTCACCAGGTCATGAAAATAATTAGTGATGAGAATGAGCACCAGCGCAGACTGGGCCAACCTCCCCGACAAAAGGTAACAAGCACACAGCGCCAAGGTTGAGACGGGAGAACGTAACAACAATAACAAGTCACGGGATACAGCATCAAACAATGAAAATCTCCAGACTATACAACAGCTCACTTCTCAAGTGGAGACCCTGACACACATGGTGGCTTACTTTGATCGATCAGCAGACAGCAAATACTCAGGTGTCTTACCCTCCTTCTCAGCCAACCCCCAGCAGACCTGTCCAACCACAGCTGGGACAACCTGCAGTCCAGGTGAGAGGAAGGACAGCTCGTTGTCCGAAATGTACCGAACAGAATGCACATGAGTGTAACCATTGCTTCGTGTGTGGAGAGGCAGGACATAGAGCAGTGGGATGTCTGCAACGAGTCAGGGTGCAGGGAAACGGGGCTTGGACTTTGTGGAGGGACGCCCAGAGACCAGTGAGCAGCTTCAGTCCCAAGCAGTAACAAATAACAAGACACCCCAAGCAAAACAAACAACAAAAACCACACGCACTGACCAGCCAGAGTAACATCACCTGCAAAGGCACACCTAATTGGGAAGAAAAGTCTGCTGAAATGTTTGATTGGCGGATACCCAGCTACAGTCCTGTTTGATTCAGGCTCGCAGGTGAGCATATTTGACCAACAATGGACTTACAGTCACATTCTAATCATATACTGAGACCTCTTTCTGAGCTTTTAGAGGAAGAACTTGGCGTCTATGCAGTCACTGGCCATGTCGTCCCCTACAGTGGATGGGTTGAGCTCACTGTCAATCTTGCAGAGAATGAAGACCCCAATCTCACCATACAGGCCCCTTTCCTAGTCAGCCCGCTGCCACTGTCCCAGCCCCTTCTAGGAGCCAATGTACTCCAGGAGATCATCAGAAGGAAAGAGTCCTCAGGCGATGCAGTGGCAACGGTTGTCAATCTTCTCCGCAGCGCATTTGGAATAGAGGCGGAACAGGTGGAGGCCATTGTGAATTCCATCCAGGTGCCTCCTAGGACATACTGTGATCCAGTCACTATAAGAGTGGGCCAAGACCATGTTATCATTGCCCCTGGCAGAACAGCTCATGTATGGTGTAGGGTGCCTCCAAACTTTGACGTCTCTAACCCCATTGTTCTATACGAACCGACGGAGTAAAGCGTTGTCTTAGAGCAGTTGAGTGTAGGAGAAGGCCTCTTGGAAATCAATAACACTGACGGCCTTATGTTAAGATGCCCATCTCTAATCACTCAAAGCATGAGGTCACCCTGCCGGGGAGAACCTCTCTAGGAACCATCCAACATGTTATCAAGGTCCTTGAGACTGATGCACCAGAGTCACATCAGGCTGATTCCACACCAAGAAAGATGACATCAGTCAAGGTTAAGGGAGTCTCCACCCGAGTCCTGGCTTCCTCCTGTTGATATCAGTCACCTCAGCCCTGAACAACAACAGGCGGTGAAGGAAAAGCTCTACGAGGAATGTGGAACATTCGCCCGTGACAGTGACGACATAGGGTGCATCCCCTCCCTACAGATGGAGATCAGGACTAAGGATGACATCCCAGTTCAGAGGGCCTACGCATCCATCCCAAAACCACTCTACAGGGAAGTTAAAGGCTTAGTTCACCCAAAAATGAAAATTCTGTCAGTAATTACTCACCCTCATGTTGTTCCAACCCCGTAAGACCTTCGTTCATCTTTGGAACACAAATTAAGATATTTTTGATTAAATCTGAGAGCTGGCTCACTCCTCCATAGGCTTCTAAGACATTATAACTTGCTGACCCAGAAAATGCATTGAAGACATCGTTAATATAGTCCAAGTGACTACAGTGGCTCAATCTTAAGTTTTTAAAGCGACGAGAATACTTTTTGTGCGCAAAAAAACAAACAAAAATAACGACTTTATTCCACTATTCATTTCCTTCTCTCTGGGCCTCGAGTTTTTTCACGTAGTGTAACTGCGTAGCGCTTCTGTGTTATACGTCACACGCATCACACATATGACCAGCGTCGGCCAATAGTGAGCCTACGTGTGACGTATAACACAGAAGCGAAGATATCAAAAATATATTATTGATATCAAGAAGAAGATATCAAAAATATCTTAATTTGTGTTCCGAAGATGAACGAAGGTCTTACGGGGTTGGAACAACATGAGGGTGAGTAATTACTTTGGGTGAACTAACCCTTTAAGGAGTACATCCAGGAGCTGTTGGTTAAAGGGTGGATCGTGAAGTCCCAGTCGCCTTATTCAGCTCCTGTCATCTGCGTAAGAAAGAAAGATGGGTCCTTACGCCTGTGTGTCGACTACCGGCTCCTCAACAACAAAACCGTGCCGGACCATCACACTCTTCCCAGAATTCAGGACCTTACTGACTCCCTGGGAGGATATGCCTGGTTTTTGATTCTCGATCAGGGGAAAGCCTACCATCAAGGCTTTATTGCCGAAGGATCAAGGTACCTGACCGCATTCATATCCCCAAGGGGGATCTACGAGTGGGTCCGAATACCCTTTGGGCTATCGAACGCCCCAGCGGCTTTTCAAAGGAGCATGGAAGGTATGCTTTACACACTGAAAGATGAATGCTGCATCCCTTTCCTCGACGACGTGTTGTGCTTCTCCAGCTCCTTTGATGAGCATGTGCAGGTACTACGCAGAGTCCTGCAAGCCTTGCAACACCACGGGGTAAAGCTGAAGCCGGAGAAATGCGAACTCTTCTGCAAGGAGATCCGATAGCAGTGCGGGCACTGAAAGACAAGACGCCACAGACAGTTGGGGATGTCAGGCAGTTGCTTGGGTTCCTGAGCTATTATCGAACATACGTGCAGGACTTCTCACGCATAGCCAAGCACCCCTCCAGCCAAACCGCCACGAGGAAAAACAAGATGCAATCAGCAGTCCTCCCGTACTCTGGTAGAATGGAATATACAACACCAACAGATCCTTGAACAGCCTCCGGCTGACCAAACCCCCAGTGCTGGCGTATCCCGATTTCAACCGCCCCTTCACACTCCACACAGATGCCTCCCAAAAAGGTCTTTATCAGAACCAGGATGGGAAGATGAAGGTGATTGGATACGGGTCACGTACACTAAGATCAGCGGAAACAAAATTATCACCTACATAGCGGAAAGCTTGAATTTCTCGCGTTGAAGTGGGCGATATGTGAGAAGTTCCGTGACTACCTATTCTACGCCCCGCATTTCACAGTCTTCACGGACAATAATCCCCTCACATACATTCTGAGTACTGCCAAACTCAACGCAGTGGGTCACCAGTGGGTGGGGCAGCTGGCCGATTTCCAGTTTGACATCAAATACCGGTCAGGCAAAACCAACATCGATGCTGACACCTATATCACGCTGCCCCCTGGAAATCGACACATTCATGGCTGGGTGTTCGGAAGAGTTATTGGAGGAGGCAGTATGTGCTGTATGGGAAGGAAGCCGGAGAGCACAACAAGGAGATGTGGCCTGGGTGGCAGCCCTCAACTTAACATCCCACAGCCAACCTCAAGTTGAGCCTCTGCCGGAAGTCAGTCATGATGAGCTTGTGAGGGAACAAAGAAAAGAGCCCGCTATTGGGAAAGTGATGGCGTTGAAGGAAAACGACACACAACTAACAGAGGATGACAAAGAGAGAATGGACACACACGCAAGGAGGCTGTTAAGAGAGTGGAGCAGATTATACATAGAGAATGACCTTCTCTACAGGAAGAGTGCAGGTCGACAACAACTGGTCCTGCCCGCCACCTACAAATGAACAGTACTCACCCAGCTGCATAACAACATGTGCCATGTTGGCGCTGAAAAAGTTCTGAGCCTAGCGAGGGAGCGATTCTACTGGCCTTTCATGAAAAGAGAGATAGAGGAGTATGTGACCAGGAAGTGCTCTTGCATTAAACAGAAGAAGCCAGCCACACATGAAAGAGCACCAATGGGAAGTATTACATCAAATTCACCCCTTGAGCTGGTGTGCATCGATTTCCTTCACCTGGAAGCCTGCAGAGGTGGATACGAGTATATCCTGGTAGTGGTTGATCACTTTACCAGATTCGCGCAAGCCTACCCCACAAGGAACAAGGCTGGTAAGACGGCTGCTGACAGGCTTTTCAATGATTTCATCCCCAGATTTGGATACCCGGCCAAACTACACCATGACCAGGGTCGAGAGTTTGAGAATGAGCTCATCAGAACTCTCAGGCAATTAGCTGGTGTCGCCCACTCAAGAACCTCTCCATATCACCCCCAGGGCAATCCTGCAGAAAGACTCAATCACACACTATTGCAAATGCTCCGCACCTTGGGAGAGAAAGAGACACGTACCCAGGCATATAATTGTACAAGGCACGAGGTCACAGGTTTCTCCCCGTACTATTTGTTGTATGGCCGACATCCTCGCCTACCAGTGGACATCCTCTTCGGCCTCATAACAGATGAGGGAGCTGAAACTAATGGACCAAAAGGATATGCTGAGAAATGGGCAGGAAAAATGGAGGAGGCATACCGAATAGCAAACGCAAACAGCCGACAGTCCAGCTCCAAAGGGAAGACATACTACGATAAACGGAGCAGAGGTGTGGTTCTTCAGTCTTCAGTCACGTGCATTACTGGATTTTAGCAGACAATGGGCACAAATTGTCAATCAAAACTACAGTTAGTACCGCAGGAAGTTAGGTACCTTGGTCACCTCATTTCAGCAACTGGTCACGCGCTAGGATTTCGAAAATTTCAAAATCCGTCACAAAATCCCAAATGATGTCATTTCTGGGAGTTACGGGATATTGTATGCCATGGATCTAAGATAAAGCAGAAATTTAAAATCCTTTACTAACAGCAGCTCATGAGCAGAAAGTTCTAACTGACAGGACTGGACTGAAAAGGAATGACAGGTTGCATTTGAAAAATTTAAATTGGCTTTCTCAAATGCACCATGTCTGACTATTAAAAATCTTTTGAATCTTTTGTTTCAGAAAAATCGGGGTTCATGTCCAAGGTTTTAACACAACCCCACGCTGATTGCAGTCGACCGATCGCATATTACTCCAAATGATTAGACACTGTTGTACATGTAATGCCACAGTGCCATCATTCGGTAGCTGCCGCTGTTGAAGCTGTTTTAGCGTGCTCGGTTTTGGTGGCATTTCCACCTTTTAACTGTGTTTATTCCACATGCAGTGCACGCTCTGCTATTGCACTCACGAACGGCTCATTTAACTGCTATCCGTTCGCTGCACTGCAATGTCCAGTGTCACATTGAAATGAGGCACCATACTAAATCCATCCACATTGCTACAGTACCTGAGGATGATAGAGATCCTAATGACTGTACAACACATTCAAAATTAATTATGTTGCTTAACCCTCTGGGGACCAAAAACGCGCCCGCGCGTTTTGCTCGTTTTTTTTTTTTAGCAATGAAAAATAAACACAAAATGCTCTTTTAATTTTGATCTTTCATTTTCGTGTAATACATCAATCGATCCTGTTCAGTTTCTATTTTTTTTCTGTATACTCACAATACAAATAAAGTGTTTTGCTTTTTGACAAATAAAGAAAAACTAACATGATGCTATTTCTGCCTTCTCTCTGTCAGTAAACTCCCATTTGAAACGCGTTCGAAAATTATCTATAACTCCGCGAAAATTCAGTCAAACAGGCAAACAGACCCACGGGCATAAAGCTTGAGATCGCAGCTTTTAAATGAAGTAATTTATATAAAAAACAAATATTATCAGCTTCTGTAATCTGTATAAAAAGAGAGCGACTCCAGTCGAGCTCATTAGGAGCCATTCAAAAGTAATTTGACCACGCCCCGGAGAGCGCGTGCTATTCAAACGCAAATTCTGAGAACCATTTCAGTCTGTGAAACGCCCCCACATCAGCTGTAAACAAAGAGGCATAATATAGCCTACCTTATGGAGAAAATTTTCCGTGCTGATATGAGGAGCAGATCCCGCTGAGGAGTGAGGTAGGCTAAGTTATCCTTTCTCAAGTGTTAATGTGGAATAACGTTATGGAATAACGTTGTAGGCTTATGTAAACAAAAAGATGAATCGCGTTTCTATAATATGAATAGCGTTTCTGTGAGATGAATGAAGGGTACATATTTGTAAAGACTGTTTAGCCTAAATATGAATCGCGCGTCTGTGTGTGAAAGAATAAACTGCTTTTACAGTTACAGTTACTGCGTTACAGTCAGGCGAAGTATGAAAGACAACATTTTGTTGACTAGATTTGGGTACAGTTTTTACTGTAGAATATACTGTCACATCAAATAAGCTTTTCTGCTCATATATATAAAATACTATTTTGTCAAAAATAAAGTCATAGACTAAGATGTTCCAATGTTGGCTATATTCAAACTAATGAATACATATGATAAAATGTAGGCCTATAATCTTTTTTTTTTTTTTTTACAAAGAAAGAGTACTTTTTTTGCAGAAATATTGCTGAAATTGTAATTATTGTTGTAATTGTAACCTTTTTAATAAAATAGCAAAACATATTTACAAGATAGATGTAAGCAAAATCTTAAATGGTCAATATAAGTCTTCTTCTAAATATATAGACTATTTTGTCCTTGCATTGTGGCTCAGTCAGTGTCACACCTGAATGAATGGCTAATTATGCAGAGTCATTATGCAGAGTGGGTGGGACTGGGTAATCTAAGGTGTAAACTACTCCTCCCCCTCGCATATTGGCTTTCCAAGCAAAACCTGTTTTACACCATTTAAATCAATGTATTTTTTTTTTGTGAACGATAAAGCAAGACTATTTTCACATAATTTTGAAGCTAGAACTCCAAGAGAAAACATCCATTAGTCAAAAGTCTTGTGGGCACATATTTTGTATGAGTTTTGTGGTCTTATTTCAGCAACTTTCATTTTTATTTTTTTAAATAACCACGCATAAACATTATTCTCTTAAAAATACAAACATCTACATACATGTTGCTCGCATATTATGGTAGGCCTGTTTGTGCTATATAGAGTGAATTTACACCTTTGCCATTAACATGTTTATAAATAACTGAAAAAAGCACAAATGTCAGAGCATGTCAGAACATCTCAAGGGCCCCAAAAACAGCTTGGTCCCCAGAGGGTTAAAAACCTAAAACTTCCTTCAGAAATTAAAATCTGTAAATGTGCCGCACAGTGAACAGCAAAGGATGCTGCACTTAAACATCAACAGCCAATCACGTTAACCGCATTCACATCTCTGGCGCCCGATTATGTTCAGCTCCCACCAACGTTGATTGAAATTCAAAATATGGTTACCGATCAGGAGAGAAAACGTTGCTCGGAGGGGGGTGCAAAGTGTAAAGATGGGGTATGGAAAGATGTAAAAAACAAAAAGCCTTCCCTGCCAAAACAATTGTATCCAAATTTCACAAAATGGTCTCATGAGGCAGACCACATCTCAATTGGCAATGAATGATCAAATTGGAATTTCCTGGGAGGCCCCATGATTTACAGTTGTGGCAGAGAAACTCTGTCAAAACTGTTACATATGCGCAGCGAATAACGTGGGAAGACTAAGTAAGCCACAAACTTACTCCGCCCACCCCACACAAGAACTTACTTTTCAGCACATCATGATGGATTTCTTCGAGTTGACACCATGCCAAAGTTGTATGTATTGTCTTGTAATTGTTGACATGTTTTCAAAGGGGGTTGAGTGTTTCCCAAATAGAAAAGCTGATGCTACGGCTGTAGCAAAAGCTCTAATCGGAAAAAATTATCCCAAGATGGGGAGTACAAAAAAGATTGTCCAGTGATAATGGGACACATTTTGTAAATAAATTAATCACAAAATTGCCAAACAGATTGAGATTAAATTTTAAAACTCATCCACAAAGTGGAGACACAGTGGAAAGGGAAAATCAGACTGTAAAAACCAAATAGACTTGACGGCCATGAGAGCCCGAAAAGGGACCAGGACAGACCTCAGCCCACATTCAATTTTTACAGGTTGGGAGTGGGAGCCTATGGGGGTGGAAATCAAGCCTCCTCCCCAGGAGGACCTTTGTGCCGGTTGATGAACAATTGAGAAAGTATATGATGTCTTCAACTAAAACTTTAAAATAAATCCAAATCGCAGGTAAAAGCTGGTTTGCCGGTTTTAGGTGACGAACCCCAGCATTCCTACGAGCCAGGACAGTGGATCTGGGTCAAAGGCTTCCTGAGGTCCTAGTCTTTAATCCAGATCTGGGCCACAACAGGGCAGTCATTCTTTGCGGTATGTGGGCTGAGAGAAATGGGGTGTTGTGTGGACCAGAACTGGGCCAGATCAAATTTACTATGTGGGTATGGTTTAGATATAGGCCTAGTAAAGCTAAAATAAAAAAGCTTCAGGAGGGATTTAATGATGCATTAAGAATTTTGCGTAAGCTCGACGAGTTTGTTCGCCCTGGCTGTGTGGAACACTATCAATATAATTGCTCCTTATAGGATGCTATTTATTACAGGAATGATGCTATTCTAGCCCCTCTTCCTGGACTCTCTGTGAGTCTCTGATGATCATGTACTATATGAGCCCCGGGCACTTGCCCTTGGGACTTTGGTATTGGATCTCAGCATGCACGGCGTTTTACACTGTGTTCCCCATAGCGTAAGATATTACGCAGTACGAGAGAACCTCTCGTAAGAGAACGTACTCGGTTACTTACGTAACCTCGGTTCTCTCTAGAAGAGGGAACGAGTACTGCGTATCTTGCCGTGCCTGCACACGCTCTGGTTCGCTCCGGCGATGAAAAACCAGCTAAACCAGCCTCTCGAAGCTATGTTTATAGCCCAAGGCCACGCCCGTTTCAGCGGGACGTGACGCAGTGGGCGCAAAGCGCCCCCATTGGAGCTGACGTCACGATGGGGCCTTTCGATAGGCTGCTGCAGTTGCCGCAGGGCAGCCAGTAGGCGCACGAGCTGTCTCGCCTATGTCTGCATGCTGCCGCAACGCGTTTTACATTATTCCAAAATTAAGAATTTTTGGCTTCAGTATCTCGCGGAAAAGAGATTTTCCCCATAGCGTAAGATATTATGCAGTACTCGTTCCCTCTTCTAGAGAGAACCGAGTCCGTTTTTGTTTTGGTCTGAGAGTGATTCCGCTGCCGATTTACCCAATAGTATTTTGCAAGCCAAATGTTCATATTTAGTGGTTTAGTGAAGAAAACTTTAGTGTATGCGGTGTTAAGGAATTATATGTATAATTTCATGTGTCGATTAGGTGATTCAAGAAATACAAACATAATGGTCTTAAATGATCCTACATCAAGTGATGCAAGGTATTCCTCCTGGTTCTGGAAGCACTGGAATTCAAGTTTGTATGTGTTTAAAATAATGTTTGCTCTATTTAATAAATGTATGTTGTATGTTATTCTTTTCATTTTATTTTACTTTGTGATATGGACCTAAGGGTCTGAAATAAAAAATGAATAGAATAGAATAGAATAGAATAGAATAGAAGATATAGATCACATATGAGATGATGCACCAGCTCACATAGAGACTTTTCAGTTAAAAACAAACTGTAAAAAAGACACACATAAACACAAACAGCTCTGACATAGATTGCCTGCAGATGAGGGACTGATAGAAGTGGTTTACAGGATCTCCTAGAGGCCACGACTTCAATGCGTCATTGTTTCTGGCTGGCAGAGAGTCGAGTATAAAGGATTTACAGAAGACACTTGTAAGAAACACTTGTTTCAGTCTACAACCTACAATGAAGCAAACAGACAGCAAACACGTTTTGGTAAGTGTGAGAACTGTTTTATGTGCGAACTAAACATTTTAACTACTGTGAAAAAGTCTTTGGTTGGTTTAAACTATATGATAAAGTAAACATTACCAAGCATGTAAAATATAATCTTTTCACTGAATGACAAAGGGATTTTTTTCGTTTTCTACATTCTTCAAAAATAGTTTTTGGTTTCCATTTTCTTGTCTTGAACTGTTTCTTATCCCTGATTTAGACATATGTAATTTGAGAGTTATATGTTGAAACAGTACTCTCGTAACTAGGCAATATTTGTGGGGGCACTCAGTACTCTATGTGTCGAAACATGCCCAGAGAACCATTTCCAACTTCCAGATTTGCAGTGCTGCCTTAACTGCCCAGAAGGTGAGCTCCACTGACTAAATTATAATACATCTGAATATATTGCAGTGGCCACTGTTAATCACTAAATAATCATTCAATGCAAATCTACAGGTTGGTATGTTGTCAAGAACTGCTCCGATGGACCTGGAGTCTACATTGGTGTGGATTGTAATAAATGCCGCAGCTGTGAAGGTATGTAAAAACTGTTTCACCACTGTTTACATGACTGAGTTTATAGACTAGATGTCTTTGCAGACCAGACTGGGCTGTTCATTTCAGTACTGCTCTGAGAATACAATCCTTTTTCTCAACCTATAGAAATTGGACAGATAACTGTTTCCAACTGCACTCAGTTCGCAGACACACAGTGTGCCATGGGTGAGAATAATACTTAATTTCTTACATTTTGCATATATTTACATTTACATTTACATTTATTCATTTAGCTGACGCTTTTTTTTATCCAAAGCGACTTACAATTGCTATATATGTCAGAGGTCGCACGCCTCTGGAGCAACTAGGGGTTAAGTGTCTTGCTCAGGGACACATTGGTGTCTCACAGTGGATTCGAACCCGGGTCTCTCACACCAAAGGCATGTGTCTTATCCATTGCGCCACCACCACCCCATATATTTCTGCAGCTTCAATAATTTATGTTTTTGTAACATCTTTTGAAATTTTTCTTTAGTACATATTGGAAGGCAAACTTATGGAGCCCCAAAAGGGACATGGAGGAGGAAACATGAGATTTAAACTATTTAAACAAGTTTAAACAAGAACTTTTGCGTTTACAGTACTAGCAAAAAGTTTGCATTCGGTCACAAAAGTACTGAAATATAGATTTTCCTCTCACTTGAATCATAACATCTCCATCACTAGTTTTATGGAAAACTTTTACAAGAAAAAAAAAATAATTCTCGGGGGACCAAAAGTATTGACATAATTTGTATTTGTAAATCCATCTGTATGCTGTTTTTGTTCTAAGTTCAAATTTTCCTGCCTATGTATCTGACATTGTTTTTTCCTTTTCATATACTTTCCCTTTTACCTGCTGCTTGTCATTTATTTTAGTTTATCTTTTATTTTCTCTTAGTTCCTACAGCAGACCCATCTGTTCCTTCACATCCAACACAGTTAGAAGGTGAGTCATATTTCATATAATCCATCATCAGATATAGTTTTTCCTTCCTTGCCACAGGTGCCTGTGGCTAAGAGGATTAAAGATGAAAGTAATATTGCATTATTTTATACTATATTGCTTAGGGGTGGGCAATATGACCAAAACCATAAAACCTGATATGCATAATTTCATTCATGGCAGTGATAAACATCACCCTTCACCACCCAGGCTCAGGTAGAGAAACAGATTAGTTACTCCCCCCCCATTTGGGAAGGTTGCGTATGGCACCTGTGACTTTCGAAGCCGTAGGCCTTACAGTAGGCCTCCTCGATAG
Source organism: Leuciscus leuciscus (assembly GCF_965113295.1). Classification (NCBI taxonomy): domain Eukaryota; kingdom Metazoa; phylum Chordata; class Actinopteri; order Cypriniformes; family Leuciscidae; genus Leuciscus; species Leuciscus leuciscus. Next base: position 30,141,371 of record NC_138747.1, on the reverse strand, counting down.
TCCAGTGGTGTAAGGTTGTACTCTAGGCTTGGGCGGTATTCGAATTTTGAAACCGTCAAACCGCCTCCCTATTTTACCGGGGTATACGGTATTACCGTGACTAATTAAAAATGACATAATGGGCTCAGACGGCATCACCAAACTGTTGGCTTGTGCCTACACCGTTCAGAAACTGAATGCCAGATCGGGCAAAAAAACAACAACAAAAAAAATCAAGCCCAACCCCTGCACGTTGTGTCTGAGTCAGGCCGACGGCATTAACTGTTATTATGAGCCGGAGCCCACCATTATTCAACATAATATCTGTGTGCGTGCAACAAGCAAGAAGTGCCTTTGTAATCCGGTGACGCGTGTCCATTGATTTTTATTAATAAAACTTTTCTGCAAAGATGGAAGTTGACGATCGCCATCTCTGTAGTGAACGCGCCTATAGAGAGAAATGCACATCATTACACAATCAGAGAGTGGCCTTTTTCTTTTCGTTTTGAATTGTTTCGTTTAAAGAAATTGACGATCGGCATCTGAACACTATAGAGAGACATGCACATCATGGATTACAGAGAGGTAGGCTAGTCTATTTCTTTTCGTTTTGAATGGTTTCGTTTACTGAAATTGACGATCGCATCTCCGTATGAACGCGCCTAGAGAGAAATGCACATCGTGGATTACTTAGCCTAATCAGTGAGTAGCCTATTTCTTTCGTTTTGAATTGTTTCGTTTAAAGAAACTGACGATCGCCATCTCCGTATGAACGCGCCTAGAGAGAAATGCACACCATTGATTAATCAGACTATATTTCTTTTCGTTTTGAATGGTTTCGTTTACTGAAATTGACGATCGCATCTCCGTATGAACGCGCCTAGAGAGAAATGCACATCGTGGATTACTTAGCCTAATCAGTGAGTAGCCTATTTCTTTCGTTTTGAATTGTTTCGTTTAAAGAAATTGACGATCGCCATCTCCGTATGAACGCGCCTAGAGAGAAATGCACACCATTGATTAATCAGACTATATTTCTTTTCGTTTTGAATGGTTTCGTTTACTGAAATTGACGATCGCATCTCCGTATGAACGCACCTAGAGAGAAATGCACATCGTGGATTACTTAGCCTAATCAGTGAGTAGCCTATTTCTTTCGTTTTGAATTGTTTCGTTTAAAGAAACTGACGATCGCCATCTCCGTATGTACACGCCTAGAGAGAAATGCACATCGTGGATTACTTAGCCTAATCAGTGAGTAGCCTATTTCTTTCGTTTTGAATTGTTTCGTTTAAAGAAATTGACGATCGCCATCTCCGTATGAACGCGCCTAGAGAGAAATGCACACCATTGATTAATCAGACTATATTTCTTTTCGTTTTGAATGGTTTCGTTTACTGAAATTGACGATCGCATCTCCGTATGAACGCGCCTAGAGAGAAATGCACATCGTGGATTAGCCTACTTAGCCTAATCAGTGAGTAGCCTATTTCTTTCGTTTTGAATTGTTTCGTTTAAAGAAATTGACGATCGCCATCTCCGTATGAACGCGCCTAGAGAGAAATGCACACCATTGATTAATCAGACTATATTTCTTTTCGTTTTGAATTGTTTCTTTTAATGAAATTGACGATCGCATCTCTGTATGAACGAGAGAAATGCACATCATGGATTACTTAGCCTAATCAGTGAGTTGCCTATTTCTTTCGTTTTTAATTGTTTCGTTTAAAGAAATTTCAAGCTTTATTTATTTGTCATGTCTGTGAGGCATAGCCTTTTTTATGAGATTTCAATGCAAGTGACAGCGGCATGCTCATCATGTCATGATTATATTAAATCCAGGCGTTTGGTTGATGAAAATTTTATAAAAATTTAGATACAATTTATACAAAACGAAATTCGTTTTAAAGAGGCCTTTTACAAAACTAAATTTATTGAAGTGGTCAAATCGTCTGACACCCGATGCATCCCATCTTATTTGTGCTGTTCACTTTTCATAATCAACAAAGATGGAAAAAATAACATAATATTTTAACAAATACGAAACTTAATGCGCTTATGTATCCTGGCAGCAGTGAGTGGGCGGTTGTTTCGGAGATGCGACGTTAGAGGTGTTTACATCTCTCGCGGTATTGCCTCGTCAGTATTTACCGCCTCTCCCTTCTCATTTGGTTGGAACCAGAAATATTGCCAAACTGCAACCACACATAAGCATTTTTTAGGCAATAAATAAATTATATATATATATATTATAGGCTATATAAGTGCCGGTAATGACGGTATTGAAACTGATACCGGTGCTATTTTAAGATCCCGCGGTATCCGATATTACCGTAATACCGCCCAACCCTATTGTACTCCCCTTGCTTTAAAGGGTCGATAACACTTCTGCGGTGTACACTGCCTGTTGGCAATGTTAAATAAGTATAACAAGGCCCACAGAATCTGTGAGAGTACCTGGCTTCTGTGGCTAGTTCTGCTAACAGTCCCGCTATCAAATAGTTAGGCCTTAACATGCCCCTTGAAGGCGGCTCCCCAACGAGTGGATGCGTAGCATTGCAAAGGCATTAAGTATCACGTTGCAGGCCCCCATGGAGCCTCCCTGTTTCTAGCCCAGAACCAGGTTTGAGCATATTGTTCCAGAATCTATCTGAGGATCGTTCTGTATGAATACTTAGCTCCCCTAAGTCTGGTCGGAAGGTCGAAGGACTCTCACGAGGCCTCCCTGTTAGATCAGCCCTAGAGCTGGAGGTGCCCCCCTTATTAGGGTCCCTTTCAGACTGGACGGGAATTCTTTTGGACCCCCTGGCCATATTCCCTTAAAGGAACCCCTTCCATAGAAGCTGTTGGTTCCAAGCCTTTGAGGGGCCTTGGTAGGCCTTCATTGTTTCGGAGGCCTCTTTGAGGCTTATAGCTTGGGCAGCGGCCGTAGGGAATACCGTCACTGTATTTGACCCGAAGGGGGAGTGTTTTGGCATTTCAATGAAATTTGACATTTTGTCACAGCCATAATTTGACGTGCACTCCCCTCAGCATGGTGGCGTTGGTATATCGTTCCCCATAGCATCAAATCAACGCAGTGTGAGTTCCCTTTCGAAAGGGAACGTCTAGGTTACGACTGTAAACTCTGTTCCCTGAGAACAGGGAATGAGACACTGCATCTTTCACCATGCCTCGGGGATGCCTGCTCAACAGTCCCTACAGACGATAAGTTGTTGACATGTCTCAAGGCGTCCCTTATATACTTCCGGGTCGCACTAGTAGTGACGTCATAGGCTGTCACCGGCCAATAGGATTGCCGTGATTAGGTAAGCGTTTCAGACGCTGGTTCACACATGGAGGCGTTCCCCAAGGCGTCAAATCGACGCAGTGTCTCGTTCCCTGTTCTCAGGGAACAGAGGTTACAGTCATAACCAAGACATTTTCATTGGTAGTCTCTTTGCAAGATGTTATTGGGCCAAGAAGCTAAAAAGAAAAAAAAAGAGAAAGAGAAAAGAAAACTACAATAATAATAATAATACAACCAAAAATTATAATCTACAAAATACATTTAAACAACACGATATACAATGGAAAAGTATAGTTGTTTTCGCGAATCCGTGTGAACTGGGATCGTTTTGACAATGTTGTCGTCTGTATGTGAAACTTTTAAACATCGTAAAGAAAAAACATTTATGTTTTTTGTACACTGTACACTGTTGTCGTGCAAACGTACCCTCAGATACCCCTCAATAAACCCATATATATATTACTTTGCCCCATTTTCCCCCTAGGACAACTGCCGCAGATAACCTTGTGAGTTTATCTTCTTTTTTTTAACGTCTTTGCTTTGTGAAAACTGAACTTATGGTAAAAGTTTCATTTATAATAAAATATCGAACCAATCCTCAGGTATGGTTGCTCATATGTGGTAGTTGCTGTCTTCATCCTGACTGTGATCGTGGCAATCTGCTTTATCAGAATCAGTAAATCTGGTGAATCTGATGAAAGCTCTACAGGTAAACAACCAATCTGCTCTTCATCTTTTGTCATAATGTGTACTGAAACAAATATATACTTATATTTTATTTATTTATTTATTTATTTATTTATTTGTTTGTTTGTTTGTTTGTTTATTTGTTTATTTATTTATTTTATATATATATATATATATATATATATATATATACACACACACTGAAACAAACACAATGAAATCTTGACCGGATGTGTGTTGATTGTGTTTTTCAGGAGAACCATTAAAAGACACAGAGACAGTCTAAAGAAAATCCTAACTCAGAAAAAGGCAGACATCATGTGAATTATCATAAAGATTCAATGAAATTAGAAATACTGCAATACAAAAAGTTCTATATTGTTGGTCATAAGGTGCAGCCTAGTTCTGATTTTTTTATTTTTTTTTATTTTTTTTTGGAAAGTCTTAATTTTTTAAGAGTCAGTAAACATACCTCTCCTGAAATCAGATCATAATGTGATTTGAGTTTACTCTATAGAGGCACTGAGGGCTGTAGTTAAGAAGATGCTGTGAATGTGTACTGTAGGTATGTGCACATCTGTTTATTTAGAAATGTATCTATAGTCAGATATATCTACTTTATTTTATAATGATGCTGTGCATCATTTTTATTTTATATTTTTTGTATTTCTTTTTTGTTTAAAAAAAGGATTTCTAAACTCATTAAGTATCTTTTTTGTATCAGAAATTTGTAATTTGACAATTTTATTTGTCTAAAGAAATATAGTACTATTTTTTTCCTCAGTGGAATCGGCACACTTTTTATTAGGCGTCTTTACTATGTACTAACATTAAAAAAAATTTATAATAATAATAATAATTGTTTGGTACAACTCATTGTGTTGATGTTGTATTGCAAAACACTTGTGCTGCTATTGAGGGTTGATATGGGTGGGTTAGGACAGGTTTGGGTTGGTTTAATGGTGGTTCAGGGGTAAGAAGGTTCAACAGTGCCGTTATAGATGGAATTACAAATTACATGGAGGCATTTTTAAATAAAGTATTTTTTAAGTACAATATAAAAACATGAATGTAAACCATGTAAACACTTATTCCTATGTTGCAATCTGTTTGCAAATGAGTTAGGCTATTAATTTATAGTGATGTAACAGTGCAAAAGGAACTGTAATTTTGGAGTTTTGTTTCTTAGATCAGTTCATGAATCTCTCTGCTAATGAGTTAATGATTTGAATCAGGTGTGTTAAATAAGGACGACATACACAATGACCCAGAGCTGTGAGTCCTCAAGAGCAGAATCGAAAACCACTGGTTTATTGACTGACTCCAAACCTAACCATTTCCCATAAGCCCGAAAAATATCTAAACGAGTGTAAATTTCATTGATTCAGTCAATTAATTAATCCACTCAGCATTTTCACTGGCCATAGTTTTGACATCGATACCATGGGGAAAAATTGCCATATAGATATTTTTAATATCAACTTGTAATTTGGCAGCAGGTATATTAGGCTGCTGTCACGTTAAGACCTGATGCACGGATCCATTATACTGTTACACATGCATTTTCTTTCTCAACTATTTATGTTCACTTAAAACAAAACTGACTGTGTTTATATGAATACTTGCAAAGTCTGACATTTTGACAATATTGTGTGTGTATTTGACTGTTTAAGTGCAATAAGCAGCGAAAAAGGACTCAATTTAGTACTGAGAGGCAGGTTTATGTGCCACTCTTTGGCTGTGATCGCAAAATCTGCGGTAATATTACACGCATTCCCACGCCGAAATTGTGAGTGGGGGGATGCGGGTTTGTGTGTCAACTCGCTGTCGAAGAGATGAGAGAGCTACTGTAGAAAGCACAGTTGGTATTATGTATCTATTCTGCAGAAAATTTGTATTGGAAGCATTACAGATATTTCAACAGGGCTGTAGTCAAGTCCACCTTTGTCAGGACTAGTCAAGACGAAGTCAAGTCTAAGTCCAAAGAGTTTTGAGTCAAAGTCAAGACAGAGTCCAAATGAGACAGTCAAGATAAAGACAGACAAAAGAGAATCCTCTTCAAGACCACATTCTTAACTATTGATAATATATGTGTTGCGAGAGACAGCATATCTTTCTATTCTAAGATAATCATTTTGCATTATTATTTGTAATGATCAAAAAGCACATGCAGGGGAACAACACTGTAGGATCAAATTAGGCCATTTTATTTACTATAGGTATAACAATTTCACCAAATTCCCATAATATAGTTTTGTTGCAAAATTTGCAGGTGGTCTTGTGTTTCCTCTTCTTCAGTGCACTGTCGAGATTAGTTGTTTGAATCGTCACTGGTCTCATGATTCAATTCGATTACGATTTAGAACTAACATTACTAAATACTAAAAGTGCATGAAACTGTTAAGTGTACTTAAGTTACAATAACGCGCACACACACACACACACACGTGCACACAAACTCGAGCTCACACGCTGTAAATTTTAAAATCGTGGGTGCATTTCTTGTATTATTTGCTTGTGTTTCGCCTCTCTCCGGCTTTTTCTGCAAGCACGAGTAGCACATACGTGACGAATTACGTCAGTAGGCTATGATCGATTATGGTCTATTACTGCATCGATGCAGAAACATCTACATCTGCATTGCGAGGCAACAATTAATTTCAACACTCCTGCTGTCGACAAATTCTCTGTGGTCTGTAAATCCAAATTGTATTATGCAGCCGACAGATACTGAGTGAAAGGAGAATTTAAGAATGATCAGGACACTCATTAATATGACACTTTATTCAACAGGAGTAACAGCTCGTTCAGTGCATCATACGTCATTACGCTATTTCAACGTCATTGCACATGCGCAGTCCTTTCAGTTTCCTTTTTCAATCCGATCAAGTGTTTAACATGTTCTCTCGATCGGATTAGAAAAGAAATAAACCACCCTTTTCAATCCGATCGAAATTTCATTCGGTTCGAGCTCAGTTGGATCGATTAAGGTGTTTACATGAAAGCTTTTCAGCCCTATTGAGCCATCAATCCGATTACTCACAAATGATTTGGTTGCATGTTAACGTAGCCAATGACTTATGAAAATCTGACCTAGCCAATCTATTGTCACATATGCAGGTAGCACACACAAAGATGATTCAAATAACAGGCTTTATTAACTATCCAAAAGACTCCTGTGATCTTCTGAACGCACAGGATAAACGCAAACCAAACTAAACCATGTATTGACAAGAACCGACAGAAAACTGAACAGAACCAGGGGTATAAATACACAGGAGGTAAAAAGAGAACTCAATTAGACACAGGTGGTGATAATTAGTAACTAAGGGAACAAACTGGCACACACTAGGTAACTAGGTCAACTTACAATGAAAGGGCACACAGGCAAACAGGAACAAGGAAAACAGAACCAAAGCACAATTAAACTAAGCATAACCCTGACACTACATCTCCCTCCGGGAAGCCAAATCCTCACGACCTAAGGGATAATGTACATCCAGCCGGTTGTTATGGAATAAACACAGACGCCCACTTATTACACGGCTACTTGCCACATACAGTAAGTAAATAATTAGACAAAATATATATATCTAAGTTGAAATATTTATTAGCTCTTTAAACGCAAAGCTTCTGCAGAGAGAGCAGTTGCTAGTGTGGCAAGTTCAAACTAGATGGACATTTAAGGGATACGCTATACAGTCATACCACTTATTACACAGCATTTTGCAAAAAATAATTATGGGGTCAAGAGATATTGATTTGAGATTAAACTTATGTCTTCATTACATCGACATGCCGACATAATTGGGATCCCTATGGAAAAAGGCACAGTTGCTGCCACATCCAGCGCCCTACGCAAGACTCTCAGACCCCCAACTGACTGGGGCGGTAGGCCTGCGTAGAGGGAGTTAAAACTGCTGTTCCGTTATAACCCATACAGTGGAACTCTTGGATAACTCTGGGAAAGCGGGCCTTTCCAGGAGAGAGGGACGCTGCAAGGGCCACATCCTGCCCAAAGGGAGGTAACATGTGGACAATACACATATGGACTATACACATATGGACTGGCCGGTCAGGGGCAGCACAACATATGGAATGTTACTGGGGTGACTCCAGCCTGAGAGGGGGAGACTACACCGAACAGTGACGGCAGGGCCAAGGAAAAGACATGGGCTCACCACAGGGAGCTGATCGTGGAAGAATACACATATGGGATCGCCGCAGGGATCACAACATATGGAACCCAGCCTAGCACAAGTTACACAAGAATACGAGCACTAGGGCCTGGCGTCGGACGCTCCGCAACATTTGACTGTCAATGGGGTGCGGAGGAACTCAACAGGGTTCGCCTAAGTGGGGGACTCGACTCAAGCAAAAAGAGAACGTATCCGCAACCATGTGGAGGGGAGTGGCGCAGCAAGCCAACACTAGAGCAAGAACTTCTGTGTTACTGGCTGGTTGAAGCGAGCACACAGGAAGAAACCGGCTCAACACGTAGGCAATAAAACCTAGCAAACGTGTTAGGTGTCGCTCAGCCCACAGCTCTACAGATATCTATCAGCGAGGCGCCATGTGCCAGAACCCAGGAAGAAGCGATACTCCTAGTGGAGTGGGCTCTCAACCCGAGCGGGCTGGGAGTAGAACAACTGGCAGTGGGACGTGTCCAGGGTGGCAAACAGATCTACCTGTGTGGTCCCGAAGCTCCTCCATATCAGCTGGACCAACTAGGGATGGAGTCTCCATTCTCCCGGTACCACCTGCTGCCGTGAGAGCTCGTCGGCTGCACGGTTAACCCTCTGAGGTCGAGAAACGCGCCGACGCGTTTTGCTGGATTTTTTTCACATAGCAGCAACATAAACTTAAATTACTCCGTCATTTACGGTTATACAGAAAAAAGAAATATAAAAAAATAATCTGTGATATTTCTACTTTTGTATGTGTCCACTTACAATCAAATCAAAATATTGTGCTTTTGTAAAATAAAGAAAATAAGAAAATAGTCGCGGTGAACTTTTTTTTCTTGAGCACGTCTATAAACTGAAACATAACTCAGCGAATACTTCTCACACATTTATGAGCCATATACCTTTATACACATTTAAGTGTGTACTTTTAAATGATCGGATTCAAACTGAAAACAAATATTCTCTGTTTAAGTAATTTGTATAAAACCAACAGGATGTCCAGTATCTCAAACGCTTGCTAATTACTTTTTAATTCGACACGCCCACTCGCGCAAAAGAGATTCACATGCAAATCTCCACATGGAACGCGAACGCCCTCGTTACCTCAAACACAAAACACCAAAACACTTCACAAGTCTCTGCTTTTCGTCGAGTTTGGAAGACGCGCTGTGAGCTTACATTGGATTTACCTCAGAAGAAGAAGAACGCGATTTGAAGACAAGAAAGATGTAAGGTAAGAAATTCTTACTTATTAGTTTATGGTATTGTTGCATAAACTTCACATTGCAGTTGAACTGTTGCTAGATATATGGTGAATATTATACTATTTAGACCCGTGTTTCCTGTTAAATACTGTTTGTGGATATCTGCTCAAACATAGATATGTATAACCATAATGTTTAATATTTTGGAGCGCGATGGCGTTTGAATGTATCATATTTTGGAGCGCGCTGTGGGTTTTAATGTATCATATTTTGGAGCGCGATTGCGTTTGAAAGGAAAAATGCACCAAACATTAGGCTTTATGTTTTTACTATTATCTCATTTCATATCATCATAACGAATGGAAACATTTGATAATCAATATATTTTTCTCTAGCGTAGTTGTTCTTGAAATCTTTTGGAAGATTTAATTTATTGTTATTATTATTTTATGCAGCACTGCGTAGCCTATGCCTACAAGGCACAACAAACCTGGTGTTCATTATATATTGTTGGAAACGTGTGTGTGTGTGTATTCTGTGAATTTTAAAAAGAAATTTTAACCAGAAAAATCTAAAATCTATTCCCAAAATCGTGCAGCCCTATAGTTTCTCTTGATATCAGTATGTTCACAGTTTTTTCTTTTTTCTTTCAGGGACCAGATGCAACTGAGTCCTGCTGACTTCAACATTCACATGAGTCTCTGTACATGAACATGGTAAAGTGAAAATCAAACACCTTGGAAATGAAAGGTATGTACAATGTTTTTAGGAATGGCACAAAGGTCTCTGTCTTTGGATCATTGTTTTCAATGTGCTCTTTTGTCATTTGTATTTTTGGATTGTGTTGTGTTGTAAATAAATCCAAACAATCTAAAAGCCATTCTTTTTTAAATCTCCTCATTCTTTGTGCAAGGTTGCTCTGAATGACAGGGCCTGCTCGCTCCTAATAGGGCAGTTAGGGGAGTGTCTTTGTCTTTCTCAGGTGTGAAAAGCTTACATATTCATGAGATGATCACGCCTCTTCGCATATGGCTTTGTCACACAAAACACGTCTTAGAAATTTTAAATCAATATATTGTCTTATCTGAATGAGCAGTCAGGGTGATTTTCACATAGTTTTGGAGCAAATATTCTAGGCTATGTCATACAATTTTCAAAAGTCTTGTGAAGAAATAATCAGTATGGGTTTCATGGCCTTATTTCAGTGAATTTTTTATTTTTTATTTTCACAAACCACGCATAAATGTCATTATCTCAAAACTACAAACTTTTACATACATGCTGCTGATATATTATTGTAGCAGAGTTTGTGCTGAATACAGTGTAATTAGACTTTAGCCATGAAAATGTCACTAGTAACAGAAAAAAACACAAATGTCAGACCACCTCCAGGGCCCAGAAAACAGCTCAGACCTCAGAGGGTTAACCCTCTGGGGTCTAAGGTGTTTTTGGGGTCCTTGAGATGTTCTGACATGCCCTTACATTTGTGCTTTTTTCAGTTGCTTATAAACATATTAATGGCAAAGGTATAATTACACTCTATTTAGCACAAACAGGGCTACCATAATATGTGAGCAACATGTATGTACATGTTTGTATTTTTGAGAAAATAATGTTTATGCATGGTTATTGAAAAAACTAAAAATGAAAATTTCTGAAATAAGGCCACAAAACACATACTAAATATGTGTCAATAAGACTTCTGAATAATGCATTTTGTCGCCTAGAGTTTTTTTCTTCAAAATGATGTGAAAATCATCCTGCCTAATCGTTCACATAAAACAATACATTGATTTAAATTTTGTAAGACACTTTTTGTTTGGAAAGGCAATATGCGGGTGGGCGTGGTTCACACCTGAGGAGACAATGGGGCCCGCATAATGAGGCTGCATACTTAATTAGCCTTTCATTCAGGTGTGTGACTGAGCCACGAGAAAGAATGCAAGGACAATATATATAATTGGTTCACAGTTGTTGTTGTTGTTTCCACAAATTGTGCTTGCAAATTGTATGATATCCAAGGTAAACATTTCTAGTAATTGTGCAGTTAATTGTTCTCATACTGTATTTTCAGATTTGGAATATATTCTCTACCCAAATGTGTCACTAATAAAGCATAATAAAATTATTTAAAGAGAAGGCTTATATTGACCTTTTAAGATTTTGTTTACATCTATCCTTGTATATATATATTTTTATTTATTTTTATTTTATTTTATTTTTTTTATTAAAAAGGTTATACAATTACAACAACATTTAAAATTGTAACAATATTTCCAGTGTAATCTTTCTTTGTAAAAACTAAAGTATACATTTTATCATACGTAATTCAATTCATATGAGCAGAAATTGGCAACATTATAAGCTTATTTGATGTGGCAGTATTTTACAGTAAAAACTTTGTAATCTATCCGAAAAAAAAACGATATTTATTGGTCTCCCTCATGTCCGCCAGGTTGAGCCAGAGGTTCTTAGACCACCAAGGTGGACATCGCCTGACCCACTGAACGTGTCGTCGACCGGAGGGCGAGGTCGGTAGCCACACTGAGCTCCCAAAGGAGCTCTGGGTCAGAACCACCCTAGTGCATGTCCATGAGTGCCATGGCATGGAGGAAGGAAGCAGCCTGCCCACAGGCTCTTTAACCCTTCGCCCGACGGGAGGCGTGGATTACCCCGCCAAGAGGCAGCGGAGGCCGGGCACAGTTGCATCGCGATGGCACTATACAGCGCCGTCCACGTCCTAGTTAGCTCCTCATGCACCTCCGAGAAGAATGGCACCGGGGCGGAACACTGAGAACCAGCGCGACCCGCCCCGAGAAACCAATCGTCCAACCGAGACGGTTCGAGACGTGATGGAGGGTTCCACACAAGCCCGACCTTCTCGGCAGCCGGGAAAGCATAGCCGCCCATTCTGGATATATTCGATACTCAAACATGATAGGGCTCCCTGAAGTGATCCCAATTACGTCGGCACGTTGATGTAATGTCGAACATGACCGACTGAAAGGGGACCATTCCTAGCAAGCGTATAGCATTGCTGACTTTAGCAGGCTCAACCCGGATGAGCCTGTGTTATCTGTTTTCAGCGATTGTTATGTAAGGTATAATGTACATCCAGCCAGTTGTTCTCTCAGAATAAACCCCCGACAGGGTGATGAGGAATCTTCCATCAGCCTGAAGTGGGTTTATTTTGAGAGAACAACCGGCTGGATGTATATTATCCCGCTTAATACACGGCTACTTGCCACATAAGTAAATAATTAGACACGAAAAATGTATTTGAGTTGAAATATTTTATTAGGTCTTTAAACGCAAAGCTTCCGTGGAGAGAGCAGTTGCTAGCACGGCAAGTTCAAACTAGACAGACATTTAAAAGATACAGTACAGTCATAGCACTTATTACCAGAGGTGGAAAGTAACTAATTACAAATACTTTCATTACAATACTTGAGTAGATTGTTAAATTTTTATAATTAAATTGTGATACTTTTACTTGAGTTGAATAAAAATAAAAGTATTCAACTTTGCTACGTTTATTTTTCATCAGAAGTACTTTGACAAAGGTGACGACAGAGCAACAGGGCGAGCTGATATTTCACAGACACTTTTTAAACTACTACTGTGCTGGAGTCCTGCGCTTCAGCCAATAACAGACAGGTATGAAGTTAGACAGCAAATAATTGACAGGTCTGAAGCGATTCAACCAATAACTGACAGGTCTGAAGCGATTCAGACAATAACTGACAGGTCTGACTTGGGTGCAAAACCAATCAAAACATCCAGTTCAGCTGGGGGGCGGAGCGTTCAAACTGTGCTGACATTCAATCACTGGCGTTCGCGTTTTGAATCAGTATGGCTAACGTTTCAATATTTTTGTGAATGTAAGGGAGCGATGCTCATATTCTGATATTAAATTGAAATTGGTCATACCATTGGTATTACTAGAGCACTGAGCAGTTGAAGTAAATAGAAAACACGGCTCATACAAGGACCCAGTTATTGCATGGACGGAGCAAGAACAATGTAAGTGTCTAAAATGCATACATACAGTTTAATGCTTTAGCTTGCCCTCTTTAACAATACAATTAAACTAAATGTACAAAGCAAAATGTGTACGAAGTTGAAATAACCTCAACATTAACAACAAGTTGCAACAGTGAAATAATGATAAAAATCCACCCAGTGCTTTTTTTATTTATTTTTTTATCCCCATAAATCCTAAGCATTGTCTCAGAACAAGCAGATCTCAGATTCGGGGCAATGTGACGTACTTTTGCACAGGCCCCTCCCACGACTGTTGACGGACACTAGAGTTTTAGCATAGGCCCACCCTGAGTGAGCTAAACACAGTCCGCCATTGTTTCAACGCAGGAGCAGCTGTAGACAAGAATGTCTCCTAAGTGATTGAGGTGTTTTGTTATAAGATGTCAGAATCAGAATCAGAAAGAGCTTTATTGCCAAGTGTGCTTGCACCCACAAGGAATTTGTCTTGGTACTGAAGCTTCCAGTGCACATATACAAATACAAATACAAATACAACAAGAAACATAGTAATACAAATTCTAAGAATAAAATATACAGTGAGGAAAATAAGTATTTGAACACCCTGCTATTTTGCAAGTTCTCCCACTTAGAAATCATGGAGGGGTCTGAAATTGTCATCATAGGTGCATGTCCACTGTGAGAGACATAATCAAAAAAAAAAAAAAAATCCAGAAATCACAATGTATGATTTTTTAACTATTTATTTGTATGATACAGCTGCAAATAAGTATTTGAACACCTTAGAAAATCAATGTTAATATTTGGTACAGTAGCCTTTGTTTGCAATTACAGAGGTCAAACGTTTCCTGTAGTTTTTCACCAGGTTTGCACACAATGCAGGAGGGATTTTGGCCCACTCCTCCACACAGATCTTCTCTAGATCAGTCAGGTTTCTGGGCTGTCGCTGAGAAACACGGAGTTTGAGCTCCCTCCAAAGATTCTCTATTGGGTTTAGGTCTGGAGACTGGCTAGGCCACGCCAGAACCTTGATATGCTTCTTACAGAGCCACTCCTTGGTTATCCTGGCTGTGTGCTTCGGGTCATTGTCATGTTGGAAGACCCAGCCTCGACCCATCTTCAATGCTCTAACTGAGGGAAGGAGATTGTTCCCCAAAATCTCGCAATACATGGCCCCGGTCATCCTCTCCTTAATACAGTGCAGTCGCCCTGTCCCATGTGCAGAAAAACACCCCCAAAGCATGATGCTACCACCCCCATGCTTCACAGTAGGGATGGTGTTCTTGGGATGGTACTCATCATTCTTCTTCCTCCAAACACGTTTAGTGGAATTATGACCAAAAAGTTCTATTTTGGTCTCATCTGACCACATGACTTTCTCCCATGACTCCTCTGGATCATCCAAATGGCCATTGGCAAACTTAAGACGGGCCTTGACATGTGCTGGTTTAAGCAGGGGAACCTTCCGTGCCATGCATGATTTCAAACCATGACGTCTTAGTGTATTACCAACAGTAACCTTGGAAACGGTGGTCTTAGCTCTTTTCAGGTCATTGACCAGCTCCTCCCGTGTAGTTCTGGGCTGATTTCTCACCTTTCTTAGGATCATTGAGACCCCACGAGGTGAGATCTTGCATGGAGCCCCAGTCCGAGGGAGATTGACAGTCATGTTTAGCTTCTTCCATTTTCGAATGATTGCTCCAACAGTGGACCTTTTTTCACCAAGCTGCTTGGCAATTTCCCCGTAGCCCTTTCCAGCCTTGTGGAGGTGTACAATTTTGTCTCTAGTGTCTTTGGACAGCTCTTTGGTCTTGGCCATGTTAGTAGTTGGATTCTTACTGATTGTATGGGGTGGACAGGTGTCTTTATGCAGCTAACGACCTCAAACAGGTGCATCTAATTTAGGATAATAAATGGAGTGGAGGTGGACATTTTAACCTGTTAAGCTTCACCAGTGTGTCGGCGCACTGAAGCGTTTTTTTATTTATTTAGTTCAAAGTTACTATCAGATTTAATGTTATATCTTGACAAACTATACATCATTAAAAAGATATAAGACTCAAGTTTCAGTATTTGACAACTATTGTATTCTGAGAAACTTATAGTGACAGTTATGTCTTAATTTGTGTCAGGAGTTATGAAATGAAAAAATGCGTCGATACCTTTTAATATGAATTATGAGCGTCAGCTGGTCCATTCAGAAAAAAAACTTGTCAAACCTGTCGTCATGACAGCGCTTGACAAAACAACGTCCCTCAGGGCTTTTAGCTAAAAAATGTGCAGACTTGGAGAAATATTGATATATTCTCATAGATTCACATCATATTTCTATAGACAGGAATAATATATATTGAATTTATACCCAAATGCGTCGATGTAATCATTATGAGCGCTTCTTATTGAGATGTGCTGTGTTTTCAATTCATACCAATAGCCTGAGGGCGCTATATGCACAATAATACTCCATATATGGAACATGAAGAAGAGCCATAATCATGTGACCTTCAAGGACGTCACTGATAGCAGCTAACGTTACACACAAAGCTAACACAGAGATCGCTGTAATATGCAGATACAGACATTTTGAAGACAATAAACATGATTGCAATGATATTTGATGTGCCTGTGTTCTTCAAGCAATGCCAGGTATTTTTAGAATAATAGATTATATTTATAATGTATGCTAATCGATATAGACTATCAGCGTTCATATTACTATAAATAATATATTTTCTGTCTGATTTTTTTTTTATCTGAAGCCAAATTAGATCACAGAAGATTATTTAAAACACTCGACTTGCGTTATAAAGTAAGTTTGGAGCACAAACATGGTTTTAATCTCATAAATGGTCATGTATTGATGGTGTGCTAAGCTAACATGCTAGCTAGCTCAGGTGCACCTGCCACCTAGGCTAGAAGTTATTCTTTTATGATTTTTTTTTCTAAATAGGTAACTTATGCTTACTAAAATGTTTTAGTGCATTTGATACAGTTTCAAATGTAAGTGAGAACTTTGATCAAATAAATTAGGGATTGAAACCCTATGAATAGCATGTGAATAGCCAGTCGTTAGTAACTATAATGCAGACAAAAGATATGCATATTTAGATCCATATGTAGCCCGGTGAGCCTAAATAAACTAAATTTGAAAGTAATGTTTATTTTACATTATAATGTGTATATTTTATTTAGTCTGTGCCTTTACAGTGTTTTCATTTGTATGTATATAGTTATATAATTATATATAATATTATTTCATGTTTAATATCTGATTTACGTACTGACGTATGACGCAATTGATGAGAGGAAGGGCGTGGCTGAATGTGAGGGAGAGGAAGGAGAAACGAGACGAGTCGGACGAGGAAAAGATTGTGAAGGCTATATTAGGATTTTCACACGATAATCCCGTATATACAGACTTAATCAGTCATTGGTATTGTTGCTTTGCTAATAAGAACTTTATTTAGCAATTATTTGTGATATTCGTCCTGGATTTCACTCCATGCGCTCGTGAGGTGATTCGCACGAGCAACGAGCCGATCGCATTCGGGAGGCGAACCAGATAGCGCTCCGGGTGACCGGAAAAGCCCGGAGTTCCTCTGGCAACGAGGGATAGATCGTCACAACAGATAGCGCTCCGGGTGACCGGAAAAGCCCGGAGTTCCTCTGTTGCATCGCGGGAGAGTGAGACAGCCGCTCGCGCGCGCTGTCGTCGACCTGGTCGTATCGCGGGACACATCACGTTCGGGAAAACATCAGGCCTGCAACGTTGAGTGTGTGTGTGAATGAGAGCGTGAATGTGGGCCCATTTAAGTGAGTTTTGATTTAAATTACTGAATAGTTCATTGAGTACCTATTTGAAGACTGGGTTATTGAGTTAAACAGTTAACATTTGAGGGTGTTTAACACTTGTGAGATAAGTGTTTGGTTTATTTTCTGAAATTGTAAATCCTTTAAACTTATTTAATTTGATATTTTATTTTATTACAAAAGACTGTTTTGAATTTTCATATTTTATTTTATTACATTTCACATTCAAAATACATAAAAAGACTCATAAGACAAGTATTTGATTCAATAGTCTTTATTGCTGCTGAAGGGAATGGAATACATGTGATTATTATAGGTAATCATAATAGTGACACGAATACTTACCCAGGCCCCAGCTTTAAAATAGCGGGTATCATTACTGGGGTTACATAAATGGAGGCCCCGCTGGGATCCATTTCCCTTATTACTACAGCAGCATTAGCCTAGTAAAAGAGTTTTTTTTTTGTGTATGTGTTCTAGTAGAAAGTAACAGTTTAGCTCTAGCTATGGCTCATTTGCAGACCCCTATCTCAGTCCCTGACTTGAAAAGTTGGTGTCGAGGTGAAGGCATTGATCCCGAGTATGCCATCATTGTAAGTAGAATTCCAGAAGAGACAGATGTTTCTAAAATTGAAGACACTATGCATTCTATCAAAGCCCTTGGAAGAGTCAGGGTAAGAGGACGGATGTATAGCCAAGAATCACAGTCTCTGATAGTGCTCTGTGAATGTCGTGAGAAGGTGCAAGCAGAGAGACTTCCTCTTGATGTATTGCCTGCTGATGGATCAGACCCATGGATCCTGAGTGCTAACAGAATGGAGGGTAATGCTTTAGATGGAGAAGGGGAAAGTTTCGTCGCGCCTGATGAATCAGGGCTAAGAGAAGAACATCAAGGATCAGGTTCACCTAAGTTGTTAAATGCTTCTACGCCTGAGTCTATCATCAGGGCGGTGGGTGAATTGCTTGCTAAAACCACCAAAATCTCAAGTGATAGCAGTTCTTTTAGACGGCTGAGGACCTTTTCGGGTATCACTCCCATTCCGGGCGGAGAGGATAATTTAGAGAATTGGATGGAACAAGCAATGCTCATGGTTGAGGAAAGTGATCGTTCCGAAAAAGAAAAGAAGTTAAGGATTGTGGAGAGTTTGCGTGGACCAGCCTTGGAGATTATCCAAGCAGTAAGGTTTACCAATGCTGAAGCATCTCCAAAAGAGTACCTAGCAGCTATTGAAAGTGCTTTTGGAAGCTCAGAGTCTGGTGAAGATCTGTATTTCAAGTTCAGAGCACTACGGCAACGTCATGGAGAATGCTTGTCGGATTTTCTGAGGAGACTTGAGAAAATCTTGATCAGGGTTGTACAAAGGGGAGGCCTACCTGCCCAGTCTGCTGGAAAAGCACGTCTGGAGCAGCTCATCAGAGGAGCAACCCAGTCTGACATCATGCTGCTTCAGTTACGGCTAAGGGAACGAAAGAGTAACCCACCTGATTTCCTAGATCTGCTACATGAGATTCGGGAAGAGGAGGTACGAGAAGCTGAAAGACGAAAGTCTAATCCAACAGTTCATCAAGTGCAAGTTGGAAGTGAGAATATCAAAGACCCATTCTTTCAAGAGCTTGCAACTGAGATCAAAAACTTAAGAACTATGGTGGCAGAGTTAACCGTTAAGTCAAAGGATGATGTGATTGCTGAAAAGAAACATAAAAGCCAGCAAGCCTCAGAGTTCACTGATGAAAGTTATGAGGTACGAGCTCTGAAGAAAGAAGTGAAAAAACTCAGACAGCAAGTGAAAGTGATGGCTGTACAACCATCATCTAAAGTGGAGAAAGAAACTTCTTCAGAAGGAAACCAAGCATGTTCAGTGAAGTTCACCCGATCAAAAGTATCCGGATCTTCAAAAAGCTCAGAAGATTACTTCTGCTACAGGTGTGGAGGTGACGGACACATTGCTTCAAAATGCAAAGCTCCTGTAAATGAGAAGAAAGTGATTCAGAAGCTCATTCAATCTCTGAGAAAAGCTAGAGGAAACCAGAGGAATGAAGAGGCTCCCGAAGAGGAACATAACTGTTCTGTGAAGAGAAGTGCGGTTCAAGTCAAACCAACCATCAGTATCCCTGAAGGACTAGTGGGACCATCTTCTGTTATTCCAGTGAAGGTAAATGGAACGCCTTGTCAAGCTTTGCTGGACAGTGGATCTGTAGTAACCATTATCTTTGAAGAATGGTATAACCAATACCTGGCTGATACTCCAATTCAACCCATTTCTGGACTAGCTGTCTGGGGCTTGAGTGATTCCAGTTTCCCATATCGTGGCTATGTGGAAGTGCAGTTGCAATTTCCGGAGAAGTTGACAGGAGTGCAACAATCCATCAGTGTGTTGGCTTTAGTGTGTCCAGAGCCTCAGGGACCCAAACAGGTTCCATTACTCATCGGTACCAATGCCAGTATGTTCCAGCGCTTAGCCCAGCTTTGTAAAGAGTCTGCTGGAGTAGACATTGTTAGCACAATGCCAATAAATCTTCAGAAGGCAAAGACGTTCAAAATGGAAGCCAGAGAACAGACAAACTCAGAAGATGCTGTGGCTGAAATTCACTGGTCAGGTCCAGGTCCACTCAGTATTCCGCCAAGGAGTGAGTGTAAAGCTACCTGCAAAGTCAAGTTGATGCAATCCATTGACAAGAGCATCTTAGTTGTTGATCAACCGTCAACCTCTAGTAGTCCTGCTGAGGTTCTAGTAAAGCCTACTATCATTCCCTCATCAGCAATCCAAATGAACCGATTTCCTGTGCTACTGAGAAATGTATCGCAGAAAGAAGTTTGTATTCCTGTGGGTTCAGTGGTGGCGCATGGATACACCACTGAAGTTGCTACTACTGTTGTGAAAAAACATTCAGCAAGGGGATCACCAGTAGATCCATGCTTGTTTAATTTTGGAGACTCACCGATTCCAAAATATTGGAAGGATAGGCTTTCCCAAAAACTGTCGGAGAGAACGAATGTCTTTTCACTCCATGAATGGGATGTTGGATGTGCTAAAGGAGTGGAACACCACATTCGCCTGAGTGACAGCACCCCATTCCGAGAGAGATCCCGTAGGCTAGCACCTGCTGACATTGATGACATACGCCGTCATCTTCATGAGTTGTTGGCCGCTGGAATCATCAAAGAGTCCAGGAGTTCATATGCTTCCCCTATTGTTGTGGCCAGAAAGAAGAATGGAACGGTGCGTATGTGTATCGACTATAGAACCCTAAACACAAGAACCATCCCAGATCAATACACAGTGCCGAGGATTGACGAAGCTTTAGATTGTCTTACGGGCAGCAGATGGTTCTCCGTTTTAGATCTAAGGAGCGGGTATTATCAGATCCAGATGGCTGATGAAGACAAGGACAAGACTGCTTTCATATGCCCGCTTGGGTTCTATCAGTTTGAAAGGATGCCACAAGGAATCTCTGGAGCCCCTGCTACGTTCCAGAGATTAATGGAAAAGGCCGTAGGGGACATGAATCTGCTGGAAGTACTTGTGTACTTGGACGATCTCATAGTGTTCGGTAAAACACTAGAAGAACATGAAGAACGTCTGCTAAAAGTCCTAGATAGACTTGAAGAAAGTGGATTAAAAGTTTCACTTGAGAAGTGCCAGTTCTGTCAACCTCAGGTCAAATATGTGGGGCATATCATTTCTGAGAAGGGTATTGCCACCGATCCCGCAAAGGTTGAAGCTGTGACCAATTGGAAGCAACCCACTGATTTGAAATCCCTCAGATCATTCCTGGGATTCTGTGGGTACTACAGGCGCTTCATAGCAAATTACTCTGCTATAGTCAGACCCCTTACTGAGCTTACCAAGGGATATCCGCCTACTCAGCATGGCAAGGGAGCAGTAAAGAACAAAGGGATGTACTACAAGGAGTCTGAAGCTTTTGGGTGCAGGTGGACGGAAGAATGTACGGAGGCATTCAAGAAGGTCATCCATTGTCTTACTAACGCACCAGTGTTGGCATTTGCTGATTCAACCAGGCCCTACATTCTGCATGTAGACGCCAGCCTGAATGGGTTGGGAGCAGTTTTAAACCAGGAGTACCCAGAAGGCTTAAGACCAGTTGCATTTGCCAGCCGCAAGCTGAAGGCATCTGAACAGCGTTACCCTGTCCACCAACTTGAGTTTTTAGCACTCAAGTGGGCAGTGGTAGACAAGTTTCATGATTACTTGTATGGTGCACGATTTACAGTAAGAACAGACAACAACCCACTTACTTACATACTTACCACTGCAAAGCTCAATGCAGCTGGTCACCGGTGGTTAGCAGCGCTATCCACATACAACTTCAACATACAGTATAAACCTGGAAAAAACAATATTGATGCTGATGCTCTGTCGCGCAACTTTTCTTCCACTGCAGAAGAACAAGATTGGCAAGAAATATCACCTTCTGGTATTCAGGCCCTGTGCAAGACAACGAACACTCAAAAGTGTGTAGAGCAGTTAGGAGTGTCCCCTGAAGTCATACCTGAATGCTATGCATTTCCCACCAGACTAGACGTTGGTTCCCTTGAGCATTTGAGTTCCCATGACTTAATAAAAGCTCAGGAAGAAGACCCTGTTATTTCTCCAGTGAGACATGCTGTGAAAAAAGGGCAGTTGTTTTCATTATCCAGGGACAAAGATCCTGAAGTACACCTACTACAGAAAGAAGGATCCAAACTTGTAGTAAGGAGAGGACTATTATTCCGGGTTGTGAAGAGACAACAACATGAAGAGTGTCTTCAACTTGTTTTACCGCAGAAGTATCGGTCCATGGTCTTACAGTCCCTGCATGATGAAACTGGGCATCTAGGAGTAGATAAGACCACTGCCTTGATAAAAGATCGTTTCTATTGGCCGAAGATGTCAAATGAAATTGACCAGTATGTGAAGAACTGCGGAAAGTGTATTCTTCGTAAGACACAACCCCAAAGAGCCGCACCTTTGAAGCAGATCACCAGTAATGGTCCCATGGATCTTGTTTGTATTGATTTCTTGTCCCTGGAGCCTGATTCACGAGGAGTGTTCAACATCCTGGTAGTTACTGATCACTACACTAGGTACGCTCAAGCTTTTCCGACGAAAGACCAAAAAGCTCTCACAGTTGCCAAAGTGTTATGTGAAAGGTATTTTGTTCACTACGGATTACCAGCACGTATACATTCGGATCAGGGACGTGACTTTGAAAGCAAGTTAATCCATGAGTTGCTGAAAATGTTGGGGATTCAAAAGTCAAGAACGACTCCATATCATCCGCAGGGGGACCCGCAGCCAGAACGGTTCAACCGAACTTTGCTGTCGATGCTTGGGACTCTTGACAAGTCTCAGAAGCAAAAGTGGAGTCAGCATGTCAGTCAACTAGTACATGCTTATAATTGTACAAGAAACGACGCAACCGGCTATTCTCCCTATGTCCTCATGTTTGGACGAGAAGCAAGACTCCCAATTGATCTCTGTTTCTCTGTCTCATCTGAAGGCGAAGCAGAAAATTACCAGCAATATGTATCTAAGCTAAGAACAGACCTAAAAAGGGCCTACCAAGTAGCTTCAGATGCTGCAGACAAGAGCCACCAGAAGAACAAAAGACTTCATGATAAGAGAGTTCGAGATCAAATACTTGAAGGAGATCGAGTTCTACTGAGAAATCTAGGAGTCACAGGAAAGAACAAACTGGGAAACAAATGGAGTTCCTTACCGTATGTGGTCGTCAGTAAGATGCCAAACTTACCTGTCTACCGTGTAAAACCTGAGAAAGGTAAGGGAATTGTCAAGACATTGCATAGGAATCATCTTCTGCCTATAGGATATCTGGTAAGAATGCCAAAAGAGACAGAGGAAAAGAAAGTATCTCAGAGACCAGCAACAAGGTCCCAGACTCTGCGACAAATTCCTCTACATGAAGCAGGAACAACTGATGTACCTGTGGAGGGAATGTATGAAGAGGATGAGTTATCTTCAGATGGTGAGAATGTTGATGCATACATACCTTTGGAAAGTCTGGAAGAACTTCGAAGATTACCAGAGTCCCAGAATCTAAGGTCTGTTCTACAGGAAAGAAGAGTGTCTGTTCCTGTAGAGAGTGAATCAAAAAGTGACAAAAGTGAGGGAAACGTGATACACTTTATTGAAGATTCTGAGCCAAAGAGGATGGGTGACACTCTGGAAAGAGAAAGACATGATGATGACACAACGCAAGAAGTTGAAAGACCTAACACTCCAGTGGTAGAAGGGAATAACTTACCTTTTCCTGAAGAACCTGACGGTGAAAATAATCCCAATGGTCTGGAGCCAGCTAGAGAAATTAGGTCTAAAAGAGAAATAAAGCCTGTAGTAAAACTCAGTTATGATGAGTTAGGTAAATCTACAAACCGCCCAATATATATACCATTACCCGTGGTATGCCGGTGCACTGCAGTTTTGTTTCAGTGGGTAGGAGAAGTAATTGTAACACTGTGTGGTGCCACCCTCTTGCTACTTGCCATAAATGCAGTAGAGTACCTGAGAGAAAAAGAATTAAACACCTGTAAAGTCCCAAAAGTTTGATGAGGACCTCAAACATTTAGAAGGGGGAGGGTGTAGCCCGGTGAGCCTAAATAAACTAAATTTGAAAGTAATGTTTATTTTACATTATAATGTGTATATTTTATTTAGTCTGTGCCTTTACAGTGTTTTCATTTGTATGTATATAGTTATATAATTATATATAATATTATTTCATGTTTAATATCTGATTTACGTACTGACGTATGACGCAATTGATGAGAGGAAGGGCGTGGCTGAATGTGAGGGAGAGGAAGGAGAAACGAGACGAGTCGGACGAGGAAAAGATTGTGAAGGCTATATTAGGATTTTCACACGATAATCCCGTATATACAGACTTAATCAGTCATTGGTATTGTTGCTTTGCTAATAAGAACTTTATTTAGCAATTATTTGTGATATTCGTCCTGGATTTCACTCCATGCGCTCGTGAGGTGATTCGCACGAGCAACGAGCCGATCGCATTCGGGAGGCGAACCAGATAGCGCTCCGGGTGACCGGAAAAGCCCGGAGTTCCTCTGGCAACGAGGGATAGATCGTCACAACAGATAGCGCTCCGGGTGACCGGAAAAGCCCGGAGTTCCTCTGTTGCATCGCGGGAGAGTGAGACAGCCGCTCGCGCGCGCTGTCGTCGACCTGGTCGTATCGCGGGACACATCACGTTCGGGAAAACATCAGGCCTGCAACGTTGAGTGTGTGTGTGAATGAGAGCGTGAATGTGGGCCCATTTAAGTGAGTTTTGATTTAAATTACTGAATAGTTCATTGAGTACCTATTTGAAGACTGGGTTATTGAGTTAAACAGTTAACATTTGAGGGTGTTTAACACTTGTGAGATAAGTGTTTGGTTTATTTTCTGAAATTGTAAATCCTTTAAACTTATTTAATTTGATATTTTATTTTATTACAAAAGACTGTTTTGAATTTTCATATTTTATTTTATTACATTTCACATTCAAAATACATAAAAAGACTCATAAGACAAGTATTTGATTCAATAGTCTTTATTGCTGCTGAAGGGAATGGAATACATGTGATTATTATAGGTAATCATAATAGTGACACGAATACTTACCCAGGCCCCAGCTTTAATATAGCGGGTATCATTACTGGGGTTACACATAACCAGGCTGGAGATGTGTGAATGTGTGCAGGGGGAGACTGAGACTGAATAGGGCTCGTTTGCACCACAAAACAATAGAGACAATAGACTGAATAGATGACTTAGATGATGACTAAACATCAGTAGCATTTTTAGAGTCTAATCAAAATAAAGTAATTTGACATGATCTTGAAAAACATTTAACTAAATACAGAGTTTTAGACTTATCATTTTCCGATTTTAAATATAACATGGTCACACATATGGCTTTAGCTGCAGTGCATTTCTAGATTGCTACAGTGCCAACTTCAATTTTATTTTCATGAAGATGTTTCATAAAAATACATTTCTAATAACTTTACAAAACTTTGAAGCTTTAAAAAAAAATCATTATGACAATAATTAATTCTACATTTACAATAAACTACCAGGTGTCAGCTTTCAAATGAGATCATACTTGTGCTTTTAGTACAAAGGGTTCATGAACTGTATGTGTTTCAGTTTGGGTATATCATTTCTGGGGATTTTTCAAAAGTGGGGCTGCAGCTTAACAGGTTAAAGGCAGACTAACAGGTCTTTGAGGGTCAGAATTCTAGCTGATAGACAGGTGTTCAAATACTTATTTGCAGCTGTATCATACAAATAAATAGTTAAATCATATATTGTGATTTCTGGATTTTTTTTGTTTTAGATTATGTCTCTCACAGTGGACATGCACCTATGATGACAATTTCAGACCCCTCCATGATTTCCAAGTGGGAGAACTTGCAAAATAGCAGGGTGTACAAATACTTATTTTCCTCACTGTATTTAAAAAAATAAAAATAGTATAAAAGTAAAAAAGTAGGGTCACAGTTGGGTTTAGTCCGAATAAACATTTACAGATTATGAACATATTTACAGTATTTTGAGTAGTATGAATAATATAGATATAAATATCACATGAGTTAGAGAACATTACACTAGACAGTGGGAGTATTGCACTTACAGGCATATGCCTTGGGGGGCATGTTAAGTGTTCAGAAGGGAAATGGCCTGTGGAAAGAAACTGTTCCTGTGCCTGGATGTTCTTGTGGCCAGTGATCTGTGTCGCCGTCCTGACGGTAACCGTTCAAACAGGGGGTGTCCAGGGTGAGTGGAGTCTGTGATGATTTTTCCTGCTCTCTTCCTCACTCTGGAAGAGTACAGGTCCTGGAGGGTTGGCAGGGGGGCACCAATAATCCTCTCTGCAGTCCGGACTGTCCGTTGTAGTCTCCTGATGTCCGATTTGGTAGCTGAACCAAACCAGACAGTGATGGAAGTGCTTAAAACAGACTCAATGACGGCTGAGTAGAACTGGATCAGCAGCTCCTGTGGCAGATTGAACTTCTTCAGCTGGCGAAGGAAGTACAGTCTCTGCTGGGCCTTTTTCACAATGGAGTCAATGTGATTTGCCCACTTCAGGTCCTGATAGATGGTAGAGCCCAGGAACCTGAATGACTCCATTGCTTCCACAGTGCTGTTCATGATGGTGAGAGGGGGAGTGCTGGGGATTTTCTCCTGAAGTCCACGATCATCTCCACTGTTTTGAGCGTGTTCAGCTCAAGGTTGTTATAGCTGCACCAGACAGCCAGCTGTTCAACCCCCAGTCTGTAAGCAGACTCATCACCATTTTGGATGAGATCGATGACAGTGGTGTCGTCTGCACATTTCAGGAGCTTGACAGAGGGGTCTGTAGAAGTGCAGTCATTAGTGAACAGGGAGAAGAGCAGTGGGGAGAGAACGCACCCTTGGGGGGCGTCAGTGCTGATGGTGAGGGTCCTGGATGTGAGTTTCCCCGGTCTCACTAGCTGCTGCCGGTCCGTCAGGAAGCTGGAGATCCACTGACAGATTGAGGATGGCATGGAGAGCTGAGTCAGTTTGGCTGTGAGAAGATCAGGGATGATGGTATTGAAGGCCGAACTGAAGTCCACAAATAAGATTCGTGCATAAGTCCCAGGTCTGTCAAGATGTTGCAGGATATAGTGCAGTCCCATGTTGACTGCATCATCCACAGACCTGTTTGCTCTGTAAGCAAACTGAAAGGGATCCAGCAGGGGTCCAGTGATGTCCTTCAGATAGGCCAACACCAGTCTTTCAAACGACTTCATGACCACAGACGTGAGAGCGACAGGTCTGTAGTCATTAAGTCCAGTGATTTTAGTTTTTTTGGGAACCGGAATGATAGTGGAGCGTTTGAAGCAGCAGGGAACTTCACACTGCTCCAAAGATCTGCGTGAAGACTGGGGCCAGTTGGTCAGCGCAGGCTTTTAGACAAGCAGATGAGATGCCGTCTGGGCCTGAAGCTTTCCTAGTCTTCTGTTTTTTGAAGACTCGGCTCACGTCCTCCACACAGACCTTAAGCTCAGGTTGGATGGCAGAAGGGGGGAGGAGAGGGGTTGCAGGAGGTGATGGTGGATGTGTGAAGTGCACATCAGAGCGGGTGTGAGGTGTGAGTCTGGGCTTCTCAAACCTGCAATAGAATGCATTGAGAGTGTCAGCTAGTTGTTGATTCTCCACAGATGGGGGGGGGGGGGTGATTTGTAGTTGGTGATGTTCCTCAGGCCTCTCCAGACTGATGCCGGGTCGTTGGCTGAAAACTGTTTTTTTAGCTTTTCAGAGTAGCTTCTTTTAGCAACTCTGATCTCCTTTGTCAGTCTGTTTCTGGCCTGGTTATACAAGATTTTATCCCCACTTCTGTAAGCATCCTCTTTGGCATGACGAAGCTGTTTGAGTTTCCCAGTAAACCATGGTTTATCATTAGTGAATGATAAGAATGTCCTGGTAGGAATGCATGTATCCTCACAGAAACTGATATATGATGTTACAGTATCTGTGAGCTCATCCAGATCAGTGGCTGCAGCTTCAAAAACAGTCCAATCAGTGCAATCGAAGCAGGCCTGTAGATCCTGCTCTGCTTCGTTGGTCCATCTTTTTACAGTCCTTATTACAAGTTTAGCTGATTTCAGTTTCTGCCTGTAGGTCGGTATAAGATGAACCAAACAGTGATCAGAGAGCCCCAAAGCTGCCCGTGGGACGGAGTGATACGCATTCTTTATCGTGGTGTAACAGTGGTCCAATATATTACTGTCTCTGGTAGGACATGTAACATGCTGTCTGTATTTTGGCAGTTCACGGGAGAGATTTGCTTTGTTAAAATCCCCAAGAATGATTAAAAGAGAGTCTGGGTACCTTTGTTCCATTTCAGCTATATGTTCAGCCAGCTGTTGTAGCGCCGCGCTCACACACGCGTCTAGAGGAATGTAAACATTCGCGAGAATGAATGAGGAAAACTCCTGTGGCGAGTAGAAAGGTTTACAGTTTATGAAATGCGCCTCTAAATTAGGAGAGCACATCTTCTTCAGTGTTGTTACATCTGAACACCAACTTTCGTTAATGTAGAAACAATCCACCACCTCTCGTTTTCCCCATTAGTTCCGCGATGCGATCCGCTCGGAACAGCTGGAAGCCCGGCAGATGTAGTGCATTGTCCGGTATGGCTTCACTCAGCCAGGTTTCAGTGAAGCACAGAGCAGCGGAGTTTAAAAAATCCTTGTTAGTGCGGGTGAGGAGAAGAAGTTCGTCCATTTATGTTAGGAAGAGATCGGAGATTCGCAAGATGAATACTGGGGAGTGCAGTGCGGAGGCCGCGCTCGCGGAGTTTAACCAGCGCGCCGGCGCGCTTCCCGCGTTTGCGTCTGACCGCGCGTTTGAACAACACCGCAGCCGCTACTGAACGCCGCTACTGAGAGTTTCTGTTTTGATATTATAATTCCATGGGATGAGATTATCCTGACAGAGCGCAAGCTTATGAGGCTCCGCCCTCTGTGCTGGGAGCAGCAGCTCATTTGCATTTAAAGGGATACACACAAAAACTGCGCTTTTCTCAGCCCCAAAAAGTGACAATTTAAACATGCTGTAAAAAATTATCTGTTGGTTATTTTGAGCTTAAACTTCACATACACACTCTGGGGATATCAGGGACTTATTTTACATCTTGTGTAAAGGAGCATAATAGGTGCCCTTTAAAGTTTGTAATTTCACTTAACCCATCTGTAATGATAAAACACTCATTCCAGAGGTTAATGACACAATATCCACAAAACTGGAAAATAATAGTACCCCAAACTAACATATACAAGCCATAAAGTGCAGTCACCATCACACACACTCATACTAGACACATATCAACAAACCGCTCATAGTCAAGGTTTTCTTTAGCAGTTAGCTCAAAAAATATTTACCTCACATTTTTTTATTATTTTAGATGGTCTCTTAACCAGTTTCAAAACAATCTTCATTATTAATTTGTTTTTAGAAGAGACAGCAGGGTTGTTTTGGTTCATTATCATTATTTTGTTTAAGCTTGCTTTAGCAGGCCGATAAGAGACAGACAGAGTACCATCCCTGCCTCCACTCAAGCAGTTTCTCCCAATATATACACAAATTGTCTTTTCAACAGCCTTAGATAGACAGTAATATTAAATTCCGCTCCACTCTCATTACCATCTCACATAAAACACCTTCCATCAGGAGATGCCCAGTGGCGGAGTGACCCCCTGCCTTAGGTTGCCCTCTGTTTGGCAAAAGAGGATCTTGCCCGTCATTGAAAAATCACCTCATGCACACTGGTAACCGCTGTTTTCCATTACAAAATCTTTAAAAGTTAACTTCAACAGAATCAGGTGTTTTCTGGAGCTTAGGGAAGGTGCATTAAAGAGCCACCAGTCATTTGGACTGCCTAATAGTGTTAACACAAGGAGACAAGTTCATGACAGCAGTATTTAATCACTAAAATCCATTTAAACATCCTCAAAGCAGCAAAATATCAGTGCTGAGATTATACTCAGTGAATTTAGATCACAACCATCCATTCAGTGTAACATGAGCCCCTTTCACACAGCACTTTGAACCCGGGAAATTGCCGGCAAATTGCCAGAGTGCCTTCTGTTTGAACGCAAACATGACCCGGGATTGATGCCGGCATCGATGCCGGGTTGGGGACCTAGTAACATTGCCGTGTTCAGTCCCGGAACGCGCGCTGTGTGAACAAAAGCCGTAATAATGCCGTGTCGTAGTGATGACTCTGAAGCCGGGATCGTTCGCCAGCTGTGAAACGGTATGTAATGCGCAAGTTTATGATCGAATCAGAGAAAAAAATGCACAAGCGTGATTTCTCGAGAGAGAAATCGCAGCTCATAAGCAAACTTAAGACGCTGATGAGACATTACAAGTCACATCGATGTCACGTGTACTTACGGGATTTTTACGGGTTGTGTGTGAACGCACTCTCTGATTCCGGAAAATCACTGGCAGTGTGAATGAACCAAAATCAAACGAACCCGGGTCAAATCCTGGGTCACTTTATCCGTGTATTTTCCGGAATCTCTGTGTGAAAGGGGCTTATGTGGAGACTAAGATTAGACAAAGTTACTGGTCCTAAAATAAACTTCTATCGTTTAAGGTCTGTATTATTATTTTAAGGCCCTCCTTAAAATAGTCCAGTTTTACTTTTAAAACAGTTATGTATAAATTGCCCTCTAAATGTATCAAATCTGAACTGCCTGTAGCATGATTTCTTTTAACATTTTAGTGTCTATGATTTTCAACTGAAACACTGTGCTTTACTATTAATAGCTTATGACACAGGCTTAGATAGCACCTTTTAGCTGACTTTGAATGAGACAGAGAGTCTGAGGCATTCAGGACTGCATGGTACACTGCATTTTCATAAACTTGTAACATCAGACTTTATCTAGCCTACTTTCTTTTGACTCTAGCCCAACTTAAGACATATTTGCCAGAAATTATATGCGTTTTCAAATATACATAATTTTAATATTTTTTTTGCAACTCAAATTTGTAGGAGTCATTTTCTGTGATTTTACATCAACCTGTATTTATCCATTCACTTATACAAATTATTATTATAGATCTTTCCTTCAAAAGGATTGCCTTAAGACTTCAATCTTTTGACCTTATTAAATCATATGATCCCTATCATATCCTGTTTCTTTGGTTTTGTTTTGTTCTTTTATCAATTCAAATGACCTTTCACAACCCAGAGCAGGTAAAACATCACATATTCACATAATCATGAAGTGCAATACAAGTTCATAATGCCCATACACAGATTCCACCAGTATAATAAATCCAAACGTATCAAATATAGTCAACAATTCGAAACACATTAAATAAGCACAAAAAGAACAAATAATTTACAAATTCATAACTGCGTTAATAGTTTATATATATTCATAAGTGCGTTCAAAATACTTTTAGTAATGCCCATTGAACTTGTGTATAGTCCACAGGGGCGTAGAATTTAGTAGGGACGCTAGGGACGTGTCCCTACCAATATCCAGTGACACTGATATGTCCCTAGCAATAATTTCGATCAAAACTTAAAATATATTTATATATAACCACTGTTGTCCGGTTGTGTCTTGTGGTTTTTATGTATTAGGCTTATTTTATTTAATCAGGAAACATCTTATTTAGATTAAAATCTCTTTGTGAGCGTTCTGAGAAAAATGCGCAATTCATGGTACACAAACGGTTAATATATCTGAGTCCCGCCTGATTTAATTTGGTCAAGTTTGAAACTTCCCAATTACATCTGGCTTAAAGTCCTCAGGTGAATAGGGTTTGTGCTTTTGGCTTTTATGAGTAAAAAATGTCCCATATATATTTGTCTTAAATGCACATCCAATAAACACACACTCTGTGGTTTCGTGACTCTTCAAACGATTTCCAAGATGTTGAAAATATTCCTTTTCATTGGTATATATACTTGAGCAAAGCACACACTTAAGAGAGAGGATTACTTCTGGCTTCCTAACTTCATCTTGTGTATGATACCTTGACAGACGTGTGCGGAGAGCAGTCCACATTTTAAAAGAGCAATCCAAATGAAGACACGCCACTGAGGTTCCAGATGTCCAATGTTGTAATCTGTGATGTTGTAAACTTTGATCTGCAAACTTTACAGCTCCATTTCATTGCACCTATTAAATAAAAGAGACACACGAGTACATTTCACATTTTAACTGAAATGGAGGGGGGGAAAATTATATACATACATACATACATACATACATACATATGTATGTACAGTACCAGTCAAAAGTTTGGAAACATTACTATTTTTTATGTTTTTGAAAGAAGGCTCTTATGCTCATCAAGCCTGCAGTTAAAAAACAAAACAAAACAAAAAACAGTAATATTATGAAATATTATTACAATTTTCATCAGCAAGTACTCCAGTCTTTGGTGTCTTATGATCCTTCAGAAATCATTCTAATATGATGATTTGATACTCAGTTATTATCAATGATGGAAACAGTTGTGCTGTTTAATATATTTTTTTGGAATACTTTTTTCAGGATTCATTGATGAGTAAAACGTTAACAGCATTTATTCATTAAAACAGCATTTATTCATTAAAACAGCATTTATTCAAAATAAAAACATTTCTAACAATATAAATCGTTACCATCACCTTTTATCAATTTAACGCATCCTTGTTGAATTAAAGTACTAATTTCTTTAAAAAAAAATAGTTATTGTTCCCAAACTTTTGAACG